>NW_020951131.1:3229861-3243013 GCF_900497805.2 Vombatus ursinus
GAGGCGAGGGTGCTGGGCAGCTTGTGGGCAGAGGGTCTGGGAGGAGGCCAGGGTGCCGGGCAGGTTGTGGGCAGAGGGTCTGGGAGGAGGGCAGGGCTCTCACCCGCCATGGGGAAGGTGGGAAGATCACCAGATGTTGGGGAAAGGTCAGGTTGAGCGTAAGATGTCTGTACTTGAAACACCCATCAGGCAGTTGGAGAGGCGAGGTCAGAGGTGAGGTCCATTGTGAGGTCAGGACTACACAAAGTCATCCAAAAATCGTCTGTACAGAGATGATGGAGGAATCCAGGAGAGCTGATGAGAAGGGAAGGAGTGTGGAGGAAAAAGAGACCAGCCTGGGGACACCCGCATCCTCCAGTGGGGGGGTCCCCTTTTCAATCCAGCCAGCAGAACCTTGCTCAGGCTGAGAAGTCCCCCATTAACCGGCCCAGAGAGGGTGCTCAGCCCTGACGAAGGTGGTAATATTTTCATGTGAGAGTGTATTCATTAGCTAATGTTGCCCACTTGGGGAGTGTCCCTCCCTCTCAGAGAAAAGAATTTGGGAATGTGAAGTCAGCTACTCTTTTTTTTTTTTTTTGAGATGGGGCAATCAGGGTTAAATGACTTGCTCAGGGTCACACAGCTAGTAAGTGTCAAGTGTCTGAGGTTGGATTTGAACTCGGGTCCTTCTGACTCCAAGGCCAGAGCTCTATCCACTGCGCCACCTAGCTGCGCCCTAGTTAGCTACTCTTAATGTTTTGGCTTTCAGGTGAGGAGCTGACCATGTTTATGATAAATTGAGGAGAAGAGTGGCTATTTCTCTGCCTACTTAGGCTGGACCAGGCAGTGTGGTGGGAAAAACTGTGTTCCCGAGTCAGGAGATCTGCATTCAAATCCTGCCTTTCCCTCTGAGACTTTGGCTAAGTGCCCTGGTAGACAGAGAGGAGGGAGCATAGCAGAGTAGACTGGGTGGAATGCCAGATTCACAGGCAGAAAGCTACTAGCTGGGTGGCTTTGATAGTCCAGTCAAGTCACCTGCCTGAGCCTCAGTTTTCCTGTCTGTAAAATGGGAGCCAGACTCTGTGACTGCCAGAGATCCAGGGTCCTACAAAACTTCCTCTCTCTGGGCTTCGGTTCCCTCTGTAAAATGAGAAAGTGGGACGTGCTGATTTCTGTGTGCCTCCTAAACTCGAGCTCTGGGTGCTGGGTCAAAAGCCAGTGGGAACAGGAGGGACTGTAGACAAGCCACGCTCCCATGTCTTCAGATCTTTTTTTTTTTTTAAATTTTAAATTAATTTAATTTAATTTTTTTTTTAGGCACTTAGGGTTAAGTGACTTGCCCAGGGTCACACAGCTAGTACGTATCAAGTGTTTGGTCTGAGGCCGGATTTGAACTCAGGTCCTCCTGACTTCAGGGCAGGTGCTCTATCCACTGCGCCAATCTTCAGTTCTTTTTGAAACACACAAAGGTGGCCCAGAGAGGGAGCCGGGTTTATTCAGTCAAGTATCAGCATTTGAACCCAGGGCTCTCCTGACTCTCTAGATCACTGCCATCCCTATATCCCCTCCCCTCATTGTACAAGGAGTGAATACACTTTCCCCATGACCCCTCCCCACCCCTGGCCTCTCCTGGAATAGAGACCATCATTGCCAGCCTCCACTGAGTCCCCAGTGTGAATTCAGCCCAAAGGGAGGAGGCAGAGGGGGTTGGCTTGGGGACCTCCTTGCCTGGCACCTTTGAGGGCATCCTCCCCACCCCGGTGAGTGGCGGCTTGTCTCCACACATGACGTCAGCCCGGCAGGCTCAGCCGGCGAATCCTGGAGAAGCCAACCTATTTCCCTTCCCCGATTCTGCACTTTGGATGAACCTGGTTTTTCAGGAACAGTAGAAGGTAAATACCCCCTGTTGGCCAGCTGGCCCACACTTGAGCAATCTCAGTATCACCCACTGTAAGGCCAAAGACGAGTAAACAGGAAGATGATTTACATCTGCAGGACACAAACAAGTAAGTTTGCAGTTGGCTTTGACTCCTGGATCGGGATTCTCCAACTTCCCACCCCTGCCCCACTTTGGTTTTCATGATTGATTAGGAGCTGCCTTTAATTTGGGTGGAGGCAGCCAGTTTCCTTGCGGTCTGTCACCTGAGCCTCCGAGTGGTTGAGGGGAGCGATTCTGGAAATGGCGCTTTTCAAATCAGACCTGACGTCCGCAGTCAGAGCAGGGAGCGGAAGAGAGAGGCTGGGAACAGAGAACTGGGTCAGAGGATCCCGGGACCCGGAGCTGGACAGGGCCTTTGGCTGGGTCTGGGCAGGGCTGTGAGGGCCTCCGGGCTTGTGTGTGGATGGGCCCTCGCTGCAGAGCTTGGTGATCTCAGAGTCAGCTGGGCTTGGCTTGGTTTGATTCTATGAGGATGAAAAAAATGCTGTCCTGCCCCCCGCACGACTCTCCCAGGCAGAAATGGTGTGAATGCAGAGCCCACCCCCACCCTGTCTGTCCGTCAGTCCGTCCGTCGTCCGTCTGTCCTTCTCACAGAGAGCCGAGGACGGGGGGAACCGTCAGGGAGAGGGTGAACGTTCCGCCTCCGTGGGCCTGGCTCAGTCTACACTGAGATGAATGCGGAGGCCCGCTCGGAGCAGGCGTCTGAGGATGTGAGACAATCTAGAATCCAGATCTTGGTAGATGGCCAAGGTGAAAGGTGTTAATGAGCTGAACCTGCCTGCATTCCTGGACTGGCCGAGCACGTGACTCCCCAAAGCTGAGCCGGGGGTGGGGGTGGGGACTCGATCACGGGGCTCTGTTGCCCCGAGCCTCCCTGCCCGTGCGGGCCTTTGACCAGCACACCGTCCCGCCTCTGTCACGAGCTGTGTGTGTCGGGCTCCACGACGTCACTCGTCTCTGGGCAGGGTCACTTGGGTTCAGACTCTGGTGTGGAGCACAGATGCTTAGCAGGAACCTCTTCTTTTATCGTTCCAGGTCGCCGAGCACGCGTGGCCCACATCTCGGGCCAGCCACTCTGAGGGCCGGCCGCTGATGGAGAGCTGGTCGTGCTGACCCCCAGGGCCCCAGAAGATGCCTTGGCGCTAGAAAGTCGGTCCGTGCTGTGATGGATCCCAGCACCTGACTGCATTGCCATGGCGATGATCCTGACCCGGCCTCTCGAAAACCAAGGTGCCGCTGACTCCATCACACGCAAGCCTTTACACCCCGAGCTGGTAAGAGTCTGGGCTGGCCCTGCCGACCAGGGAAGCGAGCGGCGCCCGCAGGAGCACTGTGCTCAGCAAGGCATTCCCGGCTCGGGCCACAGCACAGACTTAGCAGAAGTTTGGGTAAACACGGGCGAGATGTAAACACCCAGGCCCAGCTTAGAAATTGGTCGGCTAGCGAGGAGGAGGGTAAATGGAAACAAGTGGGATTCCGTTGCCGGCAGGATGGAGACGGACGTTCCTTTGTGTCTCAGCGCCACGGGATGATGGATATGGGGGGCGGCGCCAGCGTGGACTTGGGCCTCAAGTAGAGATGGAAGGAGATGTGCCTGCCACCCGCCAGAGAGGGCCTAGGACGTGAGCAGGTCGTGTGAGAAGGGAGGTGGAGGCTGGGCAGGTGGGCCTGCCCAAAGGTCTCTGAGTAGGAGAGTCAAGTCCAGGATGGGCCCCAGAGGGGGCCTTCCCGGGCTGGGCCCGGAATCCTCCGACCAGGCCCAAGCTTCCTTCAGAGAAAGTCATGGGGCGCTCACCACTTGCAAAGTAAGGTCAGTGACTGGCGTGCAAAAGGGCTGGAAAGGCCTGGACTAGAATCTGGGGCGCTGTTTCCTTCTGAGAGCTTTAAGGTGGGATCGGAGCTCAGAGGCCCTTTCCAAGTCCGGCCCCATTGCTTCACAGATGTGGAAACTGAGGCCCGAGAGGGAGAGAGGTTGCTTAAGATCACATCCGGTGGGGCAGCTAGGCGGCGCAGTAGATGGAGCACCGGCCCTGAAGTCAGGAGGACCTGAGTTCAAATCCGGCCTCAGACCAAACACTTGACACTTACTAGCTTTGTGACCCTGGGCAAGTCACTTAACCCCAATTGCCTAACCAAAAAAAAAAAAAGATCACACCCGGGGTAACTGGCCAAAGCAGGATTTGAACCCAGGCCCTCTGACCAGATCTCAGCTCTGTCTGCTGTATAATGAGGGGCTTTGATTGGGTGATGGGGTTTGGAGCTGGGAGGAAGGTTAGAGGTCATTTAATTTCACCCCTCTCATTTTACAAATGGGGAAGCTGAGGGACAAAGAGGTGACTCCCCAGCTGGGGCTTGCTCCACCGTGGCGGGGAGCCTCCCCCTCTCACCTCAGAGGACTCTGACCCGTGGTCTTGGCGCCCATCCCCACACTCCCACAGCAAGCCGTCCCACCTTGTCTGTTCTCTGGACTAGAGCAGGCGTGGGGTGGGGGAGGGGGGTGACCAAAGGAAGGAGAAGAGCCCCCATCCCGCCTCCTCTGCTTTTCCTGCTTCTTTTAGTCTCCTGGCCTTGTTTTTAGAGGCTGCCCTGGATTTCTGCCTTTCTCCAGCATGAGCTTTTTCCTTCTCAGTGTGAAATTGAAAGGGCATTTTTGACTTAGTGGACCCTGGAAAGTTTGGTGGTGTGGAGTCGGAGGGCCTGGCTTCAGATCCCACCTCTGACACTTAATTACCCGTGAGAGCCTAAGCAGGACACTTAACCTTTCTGTACCTCAGTTTCCTTATCTGTAAAACAAGGGGATTGGATAGCAGGAGTTGACCTCTTTGGCCTGTTCGTCCCTGCTGCGGCCGGCTCTTCCTGAGGTACCCCCGGGGCCCGAAGGTGTCCGGGGTACGGGGGCAGCTTCTGCCCTGTTATCAGGTCCTGCCGTCGCTCAGACCTGCTTCCGGAGCGCCCCAAGTCCCAGGGGAAGGTGGCGAGGTCCGCTGTGGCACGACAGCAGCCCCGTCCCCTGCCTGGGAGAGAAGGCCAGGACTCTTTTCTTATTGGCTCAGAGAGCCCCAAAAAAGTAAGACAGAAATAGGGGCCGCAGGGTGGCTGAGGGGGCTCCTTCGTCCCTGGGTGCAATGCTGCTGTCCCTCCTCAGACCTTCATCTGGGTTCCCTTCCTCCCTTTCCCCGGGAGAGATCAGCCTGGCTGGGCCCTCGATCTTGGCTGCTGATGGGTTCCTCCCAGCTCGTACCACCCAAACGCTGGACTTTGGGCCTCAGCCCTCTTCTTTCTGGGTCCCCCCGTCCTCCTCCTCCTCCTCTTCCCCTCTGACTATACAGATGAGAAGGCAAACAGTTGCACCAGAGGGACTGGAGGTGCCCAGAGGTGCTGGAAGTTGATGAGAGCAGACGTGGCTCCGTTTTTCTGAGCTGGTAACATTATCCTGCTTAGAAATACCATCACAATAGCAGAAATGGGGGAAGGTCATTTTCTTTTCTTAGACTCTGAGCCCCCCCTGCTCTGGGCTAGGATAGAGGAGATCCTTTGTGGGAAGAGCTGAGGACAATTACAGACCTTTTATTTCTCAGAGCCCTTTGGGAGCTTGCAGAAACTTCTCTTGGTGAGGTCTGTTGGGGCTGGAGGAGGCTTTCCCTGCCTAGGTCAAGGGTTTGGGTCCTTTTGTCCCAGGACTGGTCGCTTTGCTTTTTTATTCCCTGTGCTTTGATCAGCCCTGGATGAGAAAGTCCCAAGATAGGGCCATCTAGTGTAAGTGAGGGCTGCTGGTGACAATAGCTTTCTGTCTTTGTACTTGGTGGCCTGCAAGGCCCCGCCCCTGCCCTGCCCTTCCAGGGCCCTGCTCCTCTCCGCTCCTCTCCGCTCCTCTCCTCTCCTCTCCTCCTTTCCCTCTTTGGACGGGATCTTTCTTCCAAGTATTCTCACTTGAACTGCTGCATCTGGAAGGCAGCCCAGACGTTTGACCTTGGAGGGCCTGCTTCCCGCCATCTTCTTTCGGCCGCCCACGCCAAGTTCAAGGGCCTGTTCTCTCATTTCCATAGTGACTGCCTTCCTTGGGCCTGGATTGGGAGCCTGTCCCAGGCAAGGCTTCCATCTAGTGCCAGGCTAGCTGAAGTCCACAGAGCAAAGAGAGCTTGGGAGCTGGCCGTTTCCTGGTCTGGGCTAGGACCACCCATCCCTTTCCCAGGGTCTGGACACATCTTTTTCACGCACTCACTTTGTCTCACTTGTCAATCTGCCACCACCTTGACCACCATCTTCCCAAGGATTCCTAACCCCAGAGCCTGGGGAATGGCGTTGCCCCCAAACTGACAAACTGACTTTCAGCACAGCCATCATTGTGGAGAGGGGGGTGGCTTTCGTCACTGCCACCAGCAATAACTACAGACCAACCAGCACCCCCAGGCAGCTAGGCGCAGGAACTGCCCCCCCCAGACCACCAGTCCTGTGGCCAGCTCAGCTCTTACAGACGTTATCTGGGGAAGAGTCACCCCCACCGACTGCCGACCACTGCCACCCCGGGGCAGGCAAGCCGGCTTGGCTGAAATAGTGAGGCACTTTAAGTGAGACCCAGGGTGTGTACCCCATTCACCAGGCAGTCAAACCACCATCACCATCTTGACCCTGATGGAGATAGCCCAGGACCCTGAGTCCCAGAGCCCCGGGAACGCTGGGCTTCCTGCCCTTCCACTGTCTACGGCCATCATCCTGGGGAGACACAGCCGGGGGACAACTCCTGCGGGAGCTCCCACGCAGCCCCGAGAGACCCCGGAAGGAAGGTTCTCCTCATCAAAGCCCTCGGCCCCGTCGCAAGGTTCGGCATCAGAAATCAACAGGATTTTTATCAGTGGAAACGACATGAAAGAAGTGGCCAGACCCCCTGCTTTGGGACCTTCTCATGGGACTGCAGCTGAAGTCTTCTCCCCATTAGAGTGGGAGCTCCTCGAGGGCAGGGCCCATCGGACCCTCAGTTGGCATCCCCAGGGCTTGGTGCAGTGCTGTGCATGTAGTAAGCGCTTAATAAATGCTTCCTTTCTTCTCCATTCATGTTTATTAGCAATGTACATATTTCAGAATATTTTCACATTTATTATTTGTCTCATTCCTCAACCACCTAACAATGAGAGCTGCCCACCAGGTCAGGTGGGCTTCCTGAGGGGAGTGGGTTTCCTGTTCCCCCGGAGGGCTTCAGGCTGAGAGAGAGGCTGGGTGACCACTGGTCTGGTACGTTGTAGAAGGCACATTCTTGTTCAGCTCTCTCCTGAGGGGTGGGTGAGGCAGGTATCATCATCTCCGTTGGATGCATGAGGAAACTGAGGCACAGGCCTAATCCATTCCCCTCCCCATCCTTTCCCCATCCCCCCAATCCATTCCCTCTGTGTCCCCCAAATAAGATTTCTCTTAAAGCCCCCAAGCTCAAGTCACGCTCTTCATCTTGCAGCTACTTCTGTTCTTCCTCAGAGTTCTGGGTCTTCCTTCTGCTTTTTGGTGCCATGAAATTCATAATTTTCTGTTCCTCATGTTACAGTCTGTCGCCCTGAAAATGTGAGATTCTCATTTTCTCTCTCTTGCAGGAAGGCTTCCCTGTAGAATTACATGAGCAGGAAGATTACATAATAGTTTGAGTAATTGGCGTATAGAAAAAAAAGTTACAAAGACCCACGTACGTCCTGGGTGAAGGCTGGCCTGGTTAATGGCTGCTCCGGAGGAGGAACAATTAGTCGATCTCGTCCAGCTCTCAGTTGAGGGAAGGCCTTCTTTCCTGGCGGGGCCAGTGAGCACACACAGACGTGCTTGCATTTCACAAGTTCTGCATTTCGTGTTAGGAAGCCAGGCTCAAGGACCTCTGCATCTCAAAGCAAGCACACTTTTCTGCCCGAGTGACCGTAGGGAGACAGAAATAAGGCCTTACTTAAAGAGACGTCAGTTCTAGAATAAGCGCTCAACAAGTGAATTGTGGTCATTGTTCCCTGCTTGGTTAAGCTGTGACACACACATGGAATAAATCGATTGCTTTTCTTGATTCTTCAGTCCTCGAGGCAGCGTGGTGTGGTGGGAAGAGCGCTACAGGGTCCACTTCTGGTCCTCCAGCTGGACTCCAAGGCAAGGAATCAAGGGCAGATCGTTTAATCACTTGGCGCCTCGTTTCCTTCCCTGTAAAGTGGGGCTGACAGGGCTTGGCCTCCCTCGGTCACAGGGAGCTCCCTACTTCACGAGGCAGCTGGGAGGAGCAGTAGACTGATTCCTAGACTCGGAGTCAGGAAGACCTGAGTTTGAATTCTGCCTGGGATACTGACTAGCAGTGTTATCCTGGACAAGTCCCTTAGCCTCTCCCAGCCTCGGTTTCCTCGTTTGTAAAGTGAGAATAATAATAGAACGTGTGTGCTGTGAGGACCGTGTGCTGATATTGGTGAAGTCTTTGGCAGACTTGAAAAGGCTGTAGGAATGTTAGTGATTATTGTTATTATTAATCATCGTTCACAGGGTTGTTGTGACGATCCGATGAAACAGTGCATTGATATGTGTCCTTTGTCGGCTTCGGAGCCTGCCCTAAAGGTAGACTCTTGGCTTCAGCTGCGTCCCCCTCCCCCATTCTGCTGGCCCTCGTTCCTTATTCCATCGGGGGTTCAAGGGCTGACTCTCCAAAGGACGAGGTGAGCTCTGCTTTGATGACCCGGTAAACGGCTCTGGTTTACTGAGGCTGTGTGGCATGAGCTCGATGAGTCAGACCAGAGCAAAGCCGGGGTTCCCATCCCTGTGCCTGGGCATGCTTCAGAGCACTGGTCATCCTGACCTCCAAGAGCGCCCGGTGTCGTGGGGGAGATGGCATGCCTTCAACCAGCTATATATACAGGCTGAGGGGCAGCCTCCAGCTGCCGGTGGAAGCTGAGATCTTAGCTGATACCCGAAGCCAGGGTAGCCAGCGGATACAGAGGAGGACGGAGAACGTTCCAAATGAGGAAATGCCAAATACAAAGAAAATACAAAATCATTTCAGAGGCAGGAACGCTGGCACCTGGGGGGATCAGGAGAGACCTCGCGTAGGCCTTGGTGAACAGATGAGATCTAAGAGGAACAGTGTCCCAGGCATGGGGCTCAGCTTGTGCAAGGGCCTGGAGGTGGGAGATGAGATATACTGCCAGGTTGTCTGGAATGTAGAGCGTGTTGGGGGACACTTGGGAAGTTGGTCTGGGAAGATGGGTGGGGGCCGGACGTAACCCAGCAATCAGGGTCCTGCCCACCCATGGACCTTGTTCTCTCCATTTGATCCTCTCTTAGAAGCAAGCATTGAGCCTCTGAACAGAGAGGGCTGGAAGTCCAGCGGAGGCCGAGTTGCTGGTTTGGACAAAGGCCTTGCTCTGGCTCACAGGCTTTTCCCAATGCTGCATTTCCTCAGGATCAGAAGCCTTAGGCTTCGTGAAAAGTAAAGACAGTTTTAGCTGGGTGAGTTTCACTTCTCAGAATAATGGCTGAGTTCCCGACTTTGCTTCCTGGCTTTGTCTGCAGCCCGGCAGTCCTGAGCCGGCAGCTGGGGGGAGAGACTGAGACCCCTCCCCCCTTTTCAACCTGCTTTCTTTGCCCCCTTCTGACTCACGATCCCCCTCTGTGATTATGGCCCCTCTAGGATAACCCTCGTGGGCAGATCAGCCTCTGGGGTCCCAGGACCTGCGTTCAAATCCTGGCCTTGTCCTTACCATGCTACCTCAGGGGCTCCAGTTCTTACCAAAGGAAGGGGTTGACTTCGAAGGGCCTTTCCAGTGCGGATCTGGGACCTCTCTGGGACCCTCTGGGCTCCACCGGGATCCTCCAGGCCCTTTGAGGCCTCTGTTGGATATGTGTAGGGACACGTTTCCCTGGCAGCCTTCCTCTCTGGGCACAGCTGCCCGGGCCGCCCGGGCCCCTTCCAGTGACGTTTACCAGGCACGAAGCATATTTATCAGCATCGTTCTCATTAGGTGATTGTAGCGGTCGTCAACACCCAGCCCACTCTTGTCCTCAGTTCTGCGTGTGAATGCAGACTTGAGGCCTGAATCCTTTAGAACTGCTGGGGGCTCCCCGGGCTTGGGGAGTCTCACTTCTTTGAGGTGGGGGAGGGACGTTTCCCTTTGCTTTGGGCTTAGCTCTCCAGCTGCCCAGGCTGGTCTGGATCAGGTCTGGGTCCCTCCCACATCACAAGGACTGGAGATCCTGGACAGCTGAGGCCTGGGCCAGCCTCCTGGCTCTGGGGAACGATGCTAGGCAGGTGCCTTGGAAGACGTGACTAGTGAGTGTCAGGTGTCATACAAATGCAAGGCTCTCCTGATTGTCGGTGGTAGAAAGGGCCTGGCTTGGGAGTCAGAGGGACCCGAGGTCCAGTCTAGCTCTGACGCTTCTCTCTGGGTGACCTGGGCCAACCCGCTTATCCCCTGGGGCTCCAGAGTTTCTTCCTCTGTAAGATGGGGGGTGGGATGAATGAAGCTGGTCCTTCCTTGGTCTGGTCCTAGGGTGTTAGGAGCCTTCAGCCGAGGTGGGTGAGTGGGCGGTGGGAACAGTTATAATGGAATGGGACACTGAGGTGCCGAAGTCAGAGGTAGTGGGTCGCTTCTCCAGTGTGACTTTGGTTTTCCTATTTGGGTCCCTATAAGAGAAGAAGAACAGGAAATAGCCTAGCTGGGCTGAGGCTGACTTTGAGACTGCTTTGTCTGTTGTTTCCACGTGGGGCAGAAGAGGGGTCCCCCGGCCCGGCTGGCCCCGCCCTCCCTCCGCTGGCCCTGGGTGGCACGGCTCCCTGGCCCGGCTGGGCCCTTTCCTCCCTCTCCTGGGTCTGCCCTCCCTCCACTGGCCCTGGGGGGCATGGCTCCCGGGCCTGGTTGGGCCCTTTCCTCCTCCTGGGCCTGCCTTCCCTCTGCTGGGCTCTGCCCTCCCTCAGCCGGCCCGGGGTTCCATTTCAGAACTCCTTGGTAGAGCTTGTTCAACTGTTTCCTATCACATCTCCTCCCTTGCCCTCCTCCACATCCTCACATGGAAAAATCCCCTCATGTCAGAAGTCACGCGGTTTTTTTTTTTAAGCCCATTAAAATGATGGAATCCACAACTCCCGTGAGATGCTGGACAAAACGCCCTGCCCTAATGCTCTGCACACGGAGGGCCTTGAACTGAGTGCTGCTGCTGCTTTCCACCACCCTGGGCTGCAGAAGGCCATCACCCCCTTGGGGGGCAGTGTTAGCGGGGGGCTCGGGGACAGGGGACCCCTTCTCTAAGACCGTGAGACATCACCCGCTTCTCTGGTTGTTTTCAGCACACTCCAGAGAAGATGAGTCAAGGACCCACACTTTTCTCCTGCGGAATGATGGGTAAGTGATCGAGGCTTCTGTCTGCCTGTCCCCTGTTCACAGTCACTTCGCTGGGCAGGCATGTGTCCACAGGGTTCCGCCGAGGCTCACCGCTTGTGGGGACAGCTGCGGGTAGAGCTGTCGGTCTGTCTGTGGCTGGCCACACAGCTGAGAGGGGTCAGCTTCCTGCCCCCCAGGGCTGCCAGGAGGAGAATAAGAAGAAACGTGGTGGGCAGCTTTCTGGAAAAGCTCGGTTTCCTTTCGGGCGCAGGGGGTCAGGGGTTCTTACGGGCTGGTGTCTGTTGGCCTGTTTCTGTATCCATGAGAAGGTGCTACACCTGGGCCTGGGGGAGCACGTCTTGCCAGAGGGGACATGGTGAGCAGCTGGGTCAGGAAGGTGTGAGCCTTGGGGACGAGAGCTCAGGAGGAGGCATTGGGTGCATTTTGTTGGATCTGCAGAACTTCTTTCAGAAGACCCCTTGGCTCTGAGGAGACGGAGCAGAGAGGGGCTAGACTCTGAAGGTTTGAACCCTATCTCTGATCCTTATCACCTGGGTGACCTTGGACAAGTCACCTGCTGTTCTTGTCTCGTCCAATGAGGGGGTTGGGTGGCTGGGGTCCCTTCCAGCTCTACTTGCCTTAATTAGACCAGTGGTGCATTGGAAAGAAGGTTGGTTCAGAGTCAAAGGACCTGGGTTCAAGTTTCCACTAGCCTACCTGATGACCAAGCACCCTTGGGCCAGTCTTAGCAATTCTCTGGGACTCATTTTCCTCCTCTGCGAGCCTAGGGGGCCGAGGTCCCTCCTAGCGGGAGGTCTGAGGTCCCATGGTCTCTGATCATGTAGTCTTAGCCCTTTTGTGGTCTCAGTTTCTCCTCTTGTTAGCAAAGTCACATGCATTTGGAGGGGTTATCTGGCCTGCCTTCTGTGCTCTGGGAGCAAGGAAATGACCCAGCCTTGCATCCCTTGTGTGATGTGAAGCAGGTCCTACCGCCGGAGCCCGAGGGAGAGTAGTGCTGGGGGCCCTGGCGCTCCGTCCGCAGAGACGGCCTGCTGCCCGTCTGCAGAGTGGCCAGTCGAGGGCCTGCTGCCCATCTGCAGGGTGGCTGGCCCAGAGCTTGCTGCTCACAGCTGGGCTAGGGCCGCTTGCTGACAATGTCTGCCGAGGCCAACCTGAGCACCTCTGGAGACATTGCTAAGAGAGTCGCATCTCCCATCCTCCATAATTGTCCTTGTCACCCCCAGTCAGGAAGGTCGGCATTGCACACTAGGGTTGGGCTTTTTCCTTTCTTTCTGGTTGTTTCTTTTTGGCTGTTGTTGTTTTCTAACTTCAGATTGGGCCTGGCCATCAGGTTACTTAGCATTCAGCTGGTTCTTTGTTTTAAGGAAGACCAGTAACTAGCTGGATTTTACATTGGATAAGGCTTTCCCTCCTGGAGGGAGGCAGAAGGTGCTGAGCTCCCTTGGGAATGATCAGGCCCCAGGCCCCATAAGTCACCTTATTAGAGCCTTCTCAACTAGCTGAGTGTGGAGACAGCCCCCTCCCCTGGGCGTTGGCTCCCTCGGAAGAGGACAACATGGCAAAACAAAAAGGGTAGCCTGGGTTTCCTTTGGAAAGGGGTAGTGGGAAAGAGTCACTACTTCTTCCTCTGCGTCACGGTCTCAGATTTTGAGGAAGATGCCCCTAGCAGCTACAGTTTGGAACCGAGGGCCTCAGACCAGAAAAGCATTGCTGGGGAAAGCACTTTCGCCGTGAAGCTGTGAATCCTTGGGGGATTCCAAGCCTTCTAGAGCCTGGGGAGGCCATGGGCCCTCCCCACCAAGGATGAGGCCATTTTGATCCTGGCCTCCTCAGCGCTGGTTTGGCTCTAGTCTTTCTGGAGGTGCAGGGCCGATCTGAGCAGGGCCTCAGATCTCA
>NW_020951131.1:3243023-3260438 GCF_900497805.2 Vombatus ursinus
CAAGTGCAGCTGCCATTTTGGAAGGGCCCTAGGCCTCAGCCCTGCCCATTGTAGGAAAGAGAGAGGAAGGAAAGGGAAGGGAGCCTGCTGTTTCATCTTTCCTTGCCCTTCCCGTCTGGCCCAATCCCCATTCCAAAGTCCCCAAACCCTTTTTTCTCTCCCCACAAATAGTTCTTAGTGGATGAACAGAGTGAAGAGTCATAGGAGGAGTTTTGTCTGCTGTAGCATGTGCATGTTCTCTTTTGGCTTCCTTGGGGTGGGACGGAATTGTCCTGACTTAATGCAGGAGGAGCTCAATTAAACAGAACCCCTCGGTTAACCAGACTCATTGTCTCCCTCCACTTGCCTTTGGGGGGAAATGGACATCACAAGAACGCATAGTGGGGTGTCGGGTTTATCTACCAAGAACAGCTTTCAGGGTGTGTGTCGGGTCAACGCAGACTCGAGGCCAGTCCACAGCACACACCTATGCAGGCCTGGACAATGAGGCCTAGAGTCCCCAGCCTCCTCAGTCTCCCAAGAGGGGCCCAGCCTTGCTCTGGGGAGCAGCCTTGAACAGGCAAAGGTGTTTGGCATTCGGGGCTGACCCCCTAACAGTTTCCTGGTTGACCCTCCCTTTCCCTGAAGGCCCAGACCCCGAGTATCCTGGGGAATCAAGGTCGTATTGTTGGAGTTCTCTGTGGGGTAGCATGGTCACTTTCCACCTTAGGTGTGCCTCTGTTTTAGGGTTAGGGAAGGGAATATTTCAACAGGCTCAGCAGAACTTTGCCAGAGAGTTTTAGGTCTTTCCAAGGCTGGACAATGCTTGGTGGAAATGAAATGCCATATTATTATAAGCACCTCCAAACCCCTGCCTGTCCCTTGACGATAAAAAGGCCAATGTTCTGTCCGTAATCCATGGAATCCTCTGGTGAGAACTGGGACAGCTTGGACCTTTGTGACTCTTCCTAAGTCTCCAAATGAATGTCTTAGCAGGGAGCCAAGAAGAATTTGAGTTTCAGAAATACCTTTAACAAAATCCTGTCCTTGGGTTAGCCTGCAGATTGTTGGGTTGCGTTAGCTTCTCCATCAGATGGCCCCTTTCGAGCACCTCGGCCCTCCTCGGATCCACGTGGATCAGAATTTGTGAGTAATAAAAATAAGCGTTCAGGACAAGGAAAGAAAAAGGCGTTCGGAGCTTTGGTGATGAAGAGCTTGTTTTCTCAGTTATCTGGCTGCTGTATGTAAGCCCTGATCTGACCCAAGGCAGAGGAAAACTCCAGGAGCCAGAGAAGGCTAGAGCAGATTTGGCTTGCTGGAAGGCCCTCGCACACAGAGCTTTGCAGAGTGGGGGGCAAACCTGCCGTCATCCTTTTTAAGGAGAACCGAGAGGTTTTGTCCCTCCGTTTCCCATTCTCTCTCCTGGCGGCCCTTGGCCTACCTTCTATTCCTGAACTAGAATTCCCTCTGTACGCTTCCATCTACATGACTCATTATGGTGTTCCTGCAACAGGAAACATTGTTCTGAAAACAGCTTCTCCTGCCTCGCCCACCCATTACTCAGCTAGCCACCTACTTTTCCTTATCATTCAGTTTTTCAGGTGGTAGAAAAATGGATGAGGTTGGGGGAATCCCTCAGTCTACAGGCCCATTGAGGCCTGCTCACAAGCCCACTGACTGTGGAGATCCGAGGTTGACTTCTTTTTGGTTGGCCCTGGGTCCCAGTCACATATATGATACTCTAATCTTTTTGGTGAAATGGAGGAGCTGTAGTCCTCAGATCTCCGCCAC
Organism: Vombatus ursinus; assembly: GCF_900497805.2. Lineage (NCBI taxonomy): Eukaryota > Metazoa > Chordata > Mammalia > Diprotodontia > Vombatidae > Vombatus > Vombatus ursinus. The sequence goes on from NW_020951131.1 coordinate 3,244,794, forward strand.
ACTGAGGATTGTGCCATACTGTGCAAGGCCACTGAGGACGATGGGACTGTTGGGGTCCATTTCCCCTTTGGCCCAGTCTCTGAGAAGACCTGGATGCAAGGGGATGCCTGAAAATGCAAATTAAGCCCCTGCAACTTAGCCCAGAGAGGCTGCTCATGAGTCAAGAGGGCTGAGGACAAAACAGAATTCATATTTTAAAGAAAGGTTAGGGGGAGGATGGAAAATCATAATTACCTTCAGAGTTGCTGTAATAAATTATTTATTAATGTAAATTATTTCACAGGAAAAGAACATAGAGGAAACTTGAGCAGAAGGGTCATACATTATGTATAAAAGGGACTGTAAAAATATTACAGCAGCCCATTTGTGGTTCACTTTGTGTCAGCATTTTAATTATAAACCCTTATTTTCAGTGTTTAATTATTTCATTGTTAAATTCTACTCTTCATGGTTAAAAGGGGTTGGGCCCGGGGGCACTTTCTGGATTAATTTCTAGAAGGCAAACCGATTGGGAACTCTGAGTGGGTGGAGGAGGCCCCAGGCCAATTTGGGGGGCCACCCCTAGTGCCAGCTCTTCGGGGTAGAGGAGGGTCCAGGCCGAGCTAGGGGGCCACCACTAAGCATCCATTCTGCTGTTTGTAACTTCTGAGGCCTTTTCCAAGGCAAGTTTCTGGTCTCTGGCTTCTTGGGGTGAACAATTTAATGAATTTTCCTACCGGCACAGATAGCTATTTTGATTGTGAACATAGAACTTGGTTGAGAAACACTCCCTGAGTTCAGCTTTGTTCCTCTTTTACTGAAGCGGTAGAATGAGCTTCATTTTCAGTCAAAGGGATATAAATAATATGTCCTTAAAATAATTTAGCATTTGTCTTTACCTAGCATGCTAGAATGATTTCTCGGGGCATATCTCTATTTTAAGCCTCCCCCCCACCCCATGCACTCCAGACAGAAATGGAAACAATTAAAATTAAAATTGCACATAATTGCTGTTTGCAACGAGAAATTAAACGTGAACATCCCACTTGGTGATTATTTCTCCTAGTCTTCCCTAAGGTGGAGGGAATCCAATTTAAATTGAATTAGTTAAAACTTCAATGTTTCTTTCATAGTGCAAGATTCAGGGATGGCCATCACTAAACTTTATTTACATCTTGCCTTTGGATGGCAGAGGGATTGGGCCTGTGGTGGTTGGCCTGAGAGGGCAGAAAAGTTAAGACAGCTTCCTCCTAGGTCTTAGAGCCTTCCCTGGGAGGAATTGCCCAGGAGCTTTATGAAGCTCTCAGGACCTCTGAGCTCTGCACTAAGGGGAGGAGGGTGGGAGCGGGGACTAGCAAAGAAAGGCAGAAACAGCCCCTTCCCGAACTCCTCTGTGATGGGCGACCACATTTGAATGGCTAGGTAAATACTCAGTTATACTGTAAATGGAAGGTCTTTTTAGAGAGAAGGCAGGGGTTAGGGCAGAAGCCAGGAAGCAGAAGTGGGGAGGGGGTAGAATGGCCCCAGAGCAGGCCCTAGAAAAGGCCCTTTTCCAGGCCAGCTGAGGCCTGTGCCCCATGGGCTGCAGGGGTGGAGCCCAACATGGCCCATGAGTGAGGTGGCCAGTCCCCTGGAAGAAATCCTGGCAGAGATTGTGTTGGGTCCTGGTGGAGCCATCTTAGGGAGACCTTTCCACTTTTCTGTGTGCTAGCCCAGTCATTTTCTTCATCTGTAAAATGGCATCACAATACAAAGCCCCACCTCCCAGATTCAGGAAGAAAGGGATGAGAGAACAGTCTGCCGATCCCAGAGGGTTAGGGTTCTTTCTTGTTTAGTCCAGGTTGGTCACGAGAACACGCCCTCCAAAGAGTCTGAGCCATCTCAGTATTTTGCCCTTCCTGCTTTTTGCAACAGGAATTTGAGGTGTGATTTAAAACCCTACCCTTGGCTTCAGATCCCTGTTTTCTTTTCCCTTGGTATCTTTTTTTTTAATTAATTAATTTGTTTTTAGTTTTCAACAATCACTTCCATAAACATTTGAGTTTTAAATTTTCTCCCCCTCCCTCCCCACCTCCCTGTCCAAGATGGCGTGCAATCTGATATAGGCTCTACATATACATTCCTATTAAACATATTTTCACATTAGTCATGTTGTAAAGGAGAATTAGAACCAACAGGAGGAACCACAAGAAAGAAGAAACAAAACAAAACAGAAGAAAAAAAAAGAGCAAATAGTATGCTTTGATCTGCATTCGAACTCCGTAGTTCTTTCTCTGGATGTGGACGGCATTTTCCATCATGTGCCTTTTGGAGTTGTCTTAGATCCTTGCGTTGCTGAGAAGGGCTGAGTCTATCAAAGTTAGTCATCACACAGTGAGGCTGTTATTGTGTTAAAATGGCTCTTTGCGAAGACACAACTGCTGTTGTATCGTATCATGTCATGTCAATCATATATCATATATCATGATAGGACATCATGTCATATCAATCACATCGTATCATGTCATGTCAATCATATATCATGATAGGACATCATGTCATATCAATCATATCGTATCATGTCATGTCAATCATATATCATGATAGGACATCATATCATGTCACGTCATGCCACGTCATGCCACGTCATCCCCAATTATGCTCTGCTCAGCCTCAGCCTTGGATCACTCTCACATCTCCCACCTTTGCTTGCACATACATGCTACTAAACAAAGTTGCAGAGACTCGCACCCACTCCCCAGGTCCACTACAGATTTATATTACACGGCCTCCCCTGAGCCCTCACTGTTGCATGGCAATCCTACCCTGCCTCCCTCATCAACGCTCTTTCCCACTCCCCTCAACAGCTCTTCTAAACCTTCTCGACCTTCCTCACACCTCCCAGTCTCCCCCTCCCTCCACCCTCTCAGCTGATAACTTGGCCTCATATTTTACAGAAAGAAGTAAGGCTGTTCACCATGAGCCCCCTTTTCTCTCCTCTTCCTCATCTCCCATCACTCTGGGCCTTCTGCCCCTCTCCCCTCCTTCACCCTTGTCTCACGTGAAGAGGCAGCCTTACTCCTCACCAAGGCTAACCCCTCAACCTACTCAAGCGGTCCCTTTCCATCCTGGCTTCTCTAAGAGATAACCCCTTCTGTCATCCCTACTCTGTCATTTTCAATCCCTCTCTCTCTCCTGGCTCCTTCCCTAATTCCTCCTACCGTGGCTGTCTCCCCCACACTGAAAGACCCTTCACTTGATCCTTCCATCCCCACTAACTAGCGTCCTATGTCTCTCTGCCCTTTGTGGCCAAACTGGTCAAAAAAGCCATCTACGCTAGCTGCCTCCACTTTCTCCTCGCTCTCTTCTTAACTCTTTACAGCCTGGCTTCTGACGTCATCGTTCCACCAAACCCGCTCTCTCCAGAGTCGCTGATGCTCTCTTAGCTGCCGAATCAAGTGGCCTTTTCTCCGTCTTCAGTCTCCTTGACGTCTCTGCAGCCTCTGACGCTGTTGTTCCCAGTGTCCTCCTTGTTTTCTAGGTTTCCAGCACGCCCCTCTCTCCTGGTTCTCCTCCTCCCTCTCTGACCACTCCTTCTCTGTCTCCTTTGCTGGATCCTTCTCCCCATCACACCCTCCAACTCTAGAGTTCTGTCCTAGTCCTTCTTCTCTTCCTTTACTCCTTCTCTTGCTGATCCCCTCAGTTTTCATGGATTTAATGACCATCTCTGTGCTGATGTCTACCCTTCCTGCCCCAGTCTCTCTGCTGACCTCCAGTCTCAAATCTCCAACTGCCCTTCAGACATCCTGAACCGGATGTTTGGTAGGCATCCTCAACTCAACATGTCCAAAACAGAACTCATCTTTCTCCCTAACCCTTTCCTCTCTTGTTTTCCCTAGTACCGTAGAGGGTGCATAGGGTGTTCAGGGAGGACTAGTACTTTTGGTGTGAGGGCTGCCCATCTACTTTGGTGTCCACCTGATTCACCCAGCTCTTAACCTGTGGCTCCAAGAAGCTGTAGCATGCGCAGCGGCCACATTCCGGTAAGATCATCTTAGCAGACGGCCTAAACCAGGTTGAGGGTAACTGAGGGGTCTTAAGCCCGTTGGTGAGCTAGGGGAATGGCTACCCCAAGGACATTCAGTTTGTTCCAACAGCCATGACGGAGGCTGATGCAGGCTCCGTGAACTGTTTAGAGCTGGGTCAGACATCGAAGACACCTGGGTCATTCACTGCATCCTGGGCCATTGCTGGTCTTCTTGGCATCTGTCCTGCTGCTGGACTTCAGTGACTCAGGAAGGGAGAGTGAGGCATGCAGGAAACCACCTGGCGCTAGCTGTCCCCATTGGTTATTCCATGAGGCAGCTGCACCTGTCACCCACCTGTCCAGCTGACCTGAGAACCCAAGGTCCCGCTGGACTCTGGGGCTGCCGACCTCCCACAGGCACGTGCATGAGGAACTGTTCCTTGCAGCCTCCTCCGGACCACTTCCAGATTAGCTTCATGTTTAGGGTGGGCAGAGCTATGAGGAAATTCAGTGTTAGGTATTGCAAAGGTTGATATTCTTTAAAAAGTAACTTCTAGTCAGTGTTTTCTAATGCTTCCAAATCCTCTGGGCCTTGTACTTTCTCACTGTTCAGTAGAGGGTCCTCTATGGGATTCTGATCCTTCTCATTATTCAAGGAAGTCAGTGAGCAGGCGTCACAACCTCACCAGTGAGTGAAATGGGTTATTCAAGTCCTGAAGTGAGAAGGAAGGGCCACAGGCCTCTAGACCCGTCCTCTCATTTTCACAGGTGAGGGAACTGAGGCCCCAAGGGGTAAACTAGGAGCCTACCCTGGAGAAGGAAGGGCCCTTGGAGGCCACCTAGATGAGCCTCCTCGTTTTCCAGGTGAGGTGACCAAGGCTGATGCAGGGGAGGTGGCTAGCTCACGGTCACACGGGTGGGAAGTGCCAGACAGAGGTGCCAGGACCAAGGTCTTAGACTTTAGAGTTGAGGTTTTTTCTGTTGAGCCTTGGTGCTCTGTCTCTGTCTCTGTCTCCCTCCCTCTGTCCCTCTCTGTCTCTCTCATTTGTTTCTCTCATTTGTTTCTCTCTTTCTCCATGTGTGTTTGTGTATTTATGTATCTATATACACATATGTGCAGACATAGATAGCTATACTTACATGTCTACACGTATGCATATATCCACCACAGACAGTGGACACCATTGGCTCGCTTCTGCAAGTGAATGATAAGAAAACTGAGGGCCTGACAAAGGACGCTGGAGAACCCAGATCAGGAATGAGGAAGGAGAGAGGCCAAAGCCTTGGGCCCCTCAGCCTCCAGCTCAGCTGGGTTCTGATCCCGGGCTGGTCCCTTAGGCAGCCATGGCCCCTAGGCATCACAGTAGCATCACCCCAGGTGGAATCGAACAAATGGACCAGTGAATGAAATGGCCCTTGTTATTAGGCACTGACCATGCAAGCAAGCAAGACGGTCAGATGCAGCTGCCTTCAAGGACTACCATTCTAGTGGAGAAAGCGGACGCTGAGGAGGGCGCAAGGCCTGGGAAGAGGCCAGGCAGACCTGCAGCAGGGAACACCCCGCCCCAGCCCAGCGTCCCAGCGGCGCAGTCCGAGCCCCCGTGCCAGAGGTGGGCAGCCCGGCCTGGCCGTGGTCAGGAAGGGGGAAAGGGGTTGGAGTCTGGCAGACCTTAATAACTGTTGGTTCCTGTTGTGGAAGTCCCAGACATCTGTGGCACTAACTTTGAATCTTGGGAGCGCCAAGTGAGATCATGTTGGAAAGTACCTTACAAACTTTCTAATGCTGGAGGCACGTATTATTATTCATTGTTGCGTTCCTCACCAGAGGCGTCCCTTGAGTGACTGTGGATATTGGGAAGAGCTGGGTTCAAATCCTACCTTCTGCAGGACTGGCTTTCTGGTCATTGGGCAAGTCACTGAAACTCTCTGAGCCTCAGTTTCCTTATCATAAGAAGAGCCCAGTGATACACTCCTTGACTCACTGGGGTCTCGTGAGGACAGGACGGAAACACACCCTGCTCTTTGACCCTAGCTGTGCCCTTTGAAAATGAGATACACCGAGTACGGTGGGGGTCCCGGGGGTAATCACAGGGCTCCGAAGAGCTTGTTTCTACTGTTAAGGTTTCTGGGTGGTCCCCAAAAGAACTCTCCCGTGTTGCATGTGGGGAAGCTGAAAGGCAGAAATCATGCACCAGAGTGGTGGGGCTGGAAGGACCCTAAGCCGTCGCTGGGTCCGACTCCCTTATTGTACAGAGGAAGAAGCAGAGCTGAGGAGAGGAAGCCGCTTGACTCGTCGAGGTCGAGGTCGGCCAGGACCAGAGCCCCTGGCCCAGTGTCCTTCAGCCCCCCCCCCCCCCCCCCGGCTGTGGTGAGGATCCAGCCAGTTAATGATCGTGAAGAGCCCGTGGCACCTCGTAGGTGCTATGTAAAAATGTTAGGTGGTGCCGTGGAGATGTTAGTTGTTATCATTGGCCTAGAGGCGAGGCAGCGGCCAACCCAGGACCCTGGGGCACCCTGTGCTCTCGGCCAGCCTTTCAAGGTTGGCCTCTGTGCCAGGGCTAGTGAGGGCTGGGTGTGGGGCAGAGGTAGCTTCCGTCCTCCGGCTCCTCCAGCCCCACCAGCCCCACCGAGGTCCTTTGTACAATGGGATGTCTGGCCCAGGGTCAGGGCAGTTTGCCATTAGTTACTATTTTTGTTTCTTTTGTCTGGCGACCTGACCCAACAACTCCCTCTCTGTTCGCTAAGTGAGGGGGGAAGCAGGCGTTCTAACTTGATTTTTTTCTTGTATTGTACGCTCCACGAAGATAAAGATAGAAACAATGAAAACGTTATCTAGCCTTCAGACAGAAAGGCAGCCTGGTGGGGCCCGAGGCGCATATGGTAACGTTTTCCAATTTCAAAGGCTGTTAGAAATTACCCTAATAATTAATGGCCAGCCTGTGCCATGCAGGGGAGACCCAAGGCTCCTGGGGAGTCTCCCTCTGGGGGCTGCTTTCCCTTCGGCTTCCCAAAGGCTGATGAGTAAGAAGCAGACCCGGGGAGGGAGGTGCTCACATCGGGGAGCAGGAAGGAGGTCAGCTAGTCAGTCCACGAGCTCTTGTGTACCTGGCCCTGAGGTAAGCTTTGGAGCAATCCCTCCTCTTTTCAGGGAGCTCGTGTTCTAAGGGGGAGACAGTCACACTGATACAGACGGGACAAACACGGGGGCTGAATCTGAAAGCCTCACCTTGGGCATAGGGCCCTGGACCCGGAGGTAGGAAGACCTGAATTCAGGTCCCGCCTCAGAGACACCTGGGCTCCAGTTCGTTCTCTGAAGAAACGGGGGGCTGACCTCCACGGTCTCAGGTCCCTCTCAGCTCCTAACCTCGGTGGAGACGTGGGGGCTGGGGGAAGCCTGGGGGTGCCAGAGAGGGGATGCTTGCCCTAGTCGCTGGCCATTTGTTACTGACTTCTGAGATCCGTGACTTTGTCCTTGTGAACGTTTTCTTGTCTGGTGTGGTCTTGAGTGGCGGGTTTTTGCCTCTGGTCCAGTGGGAGGAATGGCCAGCTCGGTCATTTTCCTCCTAGAGTATTTATCTCCCGTGGCCTCAGTTTCCTGCTCTGTAGAATGAGGGCAGTAGGCAAGATGGCCTGTGAGGACCTTCTAACTCTAAGCTCATGGTCCCATGACTCTGGCGGGTGTTGAGCTTCCCGCACTGGGCTGAATTGGCATTCAGGCACACAGTTTGTCCCTGGCCCTAGAGTCACCTCCTCCCGCGTTTCTCGGAGGGGCCTTTCCCAGAGACGGTCACTGCCCCATCCCTCCTGGGCTCCCTCAGCCTTCTGTGCCATGGCTATGCCAGCTTCAGTTTCTCCTTCCAGGATGAGGAGGGGCCTGGGAGAATGCAGAAAATGAGAAGCCGGCACCCAACCCTTCCGTGTGGGCCTGGAGCAGTTTGGGGGAGAACAGGAGATGCACTCACTATGTTACTGACTTCTACTGGGACCCAGGGCTTGTCTTCAAGGATCTTGGGAGGTGAAATGGGAAGGATACAGCACTTGTATCCCAGGCTGCAAGACCTGGGGTGGAATCCTGCCTCTGCCGCTGACTGCCTTTGTGACCATGGGCAAGGTATTGAATTTCTGGGCCTCAGTTTCCTCCTCTGTAAAATGGGAGGCCTACACTCAGTGCTCCCTGAGGTCTCTCCCAGCTCCAAACCCAGCGATCTGGAGGCCTGGATTCACATCCCAGTTCTTTCGTTGATAAGCCGTGTGACCTTGGGCTACTCACCTAGACACCCTCAGCCTGTGTTTCTCCATCCATAAAATGGGGAAAGAGCAGCTGCCTTTCAGTCTAAAGACCCAGCTTCAGGATCCAGCTCTGCCATGACCAGCAGGCTGTGCATCCTCAGACATTGCTTAGGCATCCTGTCTGAGCCTTTATTTTCCTCATCTGTGAAGTGGGGATAATTTCAGTGAACATTTAAGAAGGCACCCATTCCTTGGTGGGCACTACCCCAGGTGCTGGGGTACAGACATGAATCTGTGCCCTCAAAAAGCTGGGATTCTGATATCAATTCCTGAGAAGCTCCTTCTGTCCGTTCTGAAAGAAAACAATAAATTACTTTAATTGAACATGCAAAAATAAAAAAAAAAGCTGGGATTCTGCTGGGATGCCAGGCAGAGACAGAGAGACAGAGACAGAAAAGAGAGAGAGGGAGAGACAGAGGGAGACAGAGAGACCGAGATAGATGGAGAGAGACAGAGAAAGAGAGAGACAGAGACAGATGGAGCGAGAAAGAGGGAGAGACAGACAGACAGATATTGAGCATTTCTAAAGTGAAGCCAAGTGACCTCAGGAGGGAGGAGGGAGGGGGATCAGCTGAGCTGGACCCTGCGTGCTGAGTCCACCAGGGATAAGCAGTAAGACACTATTTTCACAGACCCGTTGGGGTTCTTTTGGGAATCAGGGGACATAGTGCAGGGACGGCCTTAGAGCTGCCTCAGTGGAAACTATTTTTACTGTCATAGCAAAGATCCATGCAGGGTTCTATGCACATCCTCTCCGGAATGCTTCCCGAATAAACAAATGGCCCAGTGCTTCCAGGACCGAGCTTCTGGGAAGGAGCAGGCTTTCCTTTCCTGTGCCTGAGGAGCAGGACTCTCCCAATGGAAAGAACAGCCATGATTCCCGTAAAGTCTTCCTTCCAGTGACAGCTGCTTAGCGGAGGAGAACGTGCCTGGGTTTGAGCGTTCTCCTTTGCTGTTTTGGTGGTGGTTTTCCTGCCTCTTCTCCATCCCTGGGCCGCAGGACCTTCCTGCCCCATAGGCCTGGAGCTCATCAACCCCATTCGTTGGGCAGGCCTGGGCCCCGGGCCCTTTGTTCATGGACTTCTGTTCCAACTTGCTCTGGCTATCCTGGTTTTCACTGTCCCCGCCCAGAAGGCAGGGCCTGTCAGGATGGGAGCTGGGAGGAGGCCTTCACTGCCTTCCTGAGGGCCCAGGTGGATCCTTTGCTTGGAGCTGTCTGAGAGATCTCGCTCTTTGTGCAGTTTGTCAGCTCTGGGGCAGGTGTGCCATCTTATCCTTCTGTGCTAGCCCTCCCCAGGATCCCTGTAACATCCTAAGCACATGGGTAGTGGGGCGTCTCTGGCCACTGAGAGCTGCCTGCGTCCCCTCTCTGGGCCTCAGTTTCCTCGTCTGTAAAAGGAGGGGGTTGGATCAAGTGGCCACCGCCGCACCTATGATTCTAAAAATCTAGCTCTCCGAGAGGCTTCTTGAGGCTTACGGGGCTACGCGGAGCCTGGAGCCAAAAGGGCCTCGATCCAAGCCTCATTGGATCAAGCCGCCTTCCAGATGTGACATTCTCAGTGGTTCTGGGTGAAAACAGTGGCTTTGGGTTTTAATGGTCACTGGGAGAATGAGGCACGACGGGAGGCCTTCCTAATGCTGCTTTGCTTGTTTTTTGTTATCTGTGAACCAGAAAGTGGCGGATGGAGAGACCTGGACAGGAAGTGCCCTCTTCAGCTGGAGCAGGCCAGCAGTATCTGGGACTGCCTGCCTGAGAAGGGTCCGGACAGCTCCCTCTGGTCCAGAGACACGGCCGGCGCCTGCTCCGTGACCAACCTGATCAAGGACCTCAGCCTCAGCGACCACCACGGCAACCCGTCGGCCCCGCCCAGCAAGCGGCAGTGTCGCTCCCTGTCTTTCTCGGATGAGATGTCCAGCTGCCGGACGGCATGGAGGCCCTTGGGATCTAAGGTCTGGACTCCTGTTGAGAAGAGGCGGTGTTACAGTGGCGGGAGCGTGCAGCGGTACTCCAGTGGCTCCTGCGCCATGCAGAGGAGCTCCAGCTTCAGCCTTCCCTCTCGTGCCAACGCGCTCTCCTCCTCCTCCTCCTCCTTCTCGGATCAGGCCGGCTTTCCCGGCAGATTCGGGGGCCAGCCCCGCCACGGGATCCTGGGGGCGGCCGCCTGCACGCAGGCCGGAGACATCTGGCGCGGTGATTCGGGGCCTGCTGGCGGGCGCAGGATGGACATCCAGCGGTCCCTCTCTTGTTCTCATGAGCAGTTCTCCTTTTCAGAATACTGCCCCCCCTCCGCCAGCAGCACGCCCGCCTCCACCCCCGAGCTGGCGAGACGCTCCAGCGGCCTGTCCCGGAGCCGGTCCCAGCCCTGTGTCCTCAATGACAAGAAAGTGGGAGTCAAGCGACGGCGGCCTGAAGACCCTCAGGAGCTGAGGCCCTCCCTCGACCTTGCCAAGATGACGCAGGTAAGGCCCTCTCCCCCGAGCAGTCAGCAGCGGGAGCCCATGCCCCTGACGGGGAGTGGCCGCTGGTTCGTCCCAGTAGTAGAGCCTTGCCCGGGAGGAGTCGCCGTGGCTTGGGGCCGATGTGCCGATGCCGTGGGAGGGATACCGGGCTTCTCAGGGAAGCCGCTGAGCAGGACACTCCCTTCTTCACGCACTTCCTTAAAACCAGCTAGAATGCTTTTGAAAGGTGTGTGGTCTATGGGCCACTGCCCAGCCCCGTCCACTTCAACCCTGACCGCTGACGATCCTTTAAGAGCCTTTATCAGCAGGACCAGGGTGGCCTGGCAGTGAAGGACAGTGAATCGGGGGGAGATGGTGACCAGCAGAGCTCCTGAAATCTCTTTGACTTGCCCTCCCTCCAGTGTCTCCTCACCAGGAGACTCAATCTTTAGCTACAGAAAGAAAGGCCAGGGAACAGTGAGCCCGGGTGCTGCTGCATTCCGTTGAGTGTGATAGCAGGGGCATGGCAACCAGCTTGGGACAGAGAGAGAAAGAGAAAGCCCCCAGATTCCTTGGGTTAATCTCGATGACAAGAAAGTCTGATTGCTGTCCTCACCGTCACTGTGGTAATTGTCTGAACTGTGAACTCCAGACAAAGAATCCTTGCGGCCCTAACCATCTCCCTCGGCCTGGCTCTTCTTTGTTTTGGAGTCCTGCCTTTGTTAGCGCTAATGGCAACTCTGGACTATTGACTTGAATAGTGGGAGCACAAAGGCTACCACGTTCATTTCTCAGTCAGATCCCAGGAGTTGGAGCCCAAGCGTATTTGGTGACTGTTTCTAGAGGCCATTTCCTGTCAAGGACTAGTGTCCAGGTAGATTGGAATCCTGGCGATGGGAGCCAGGGTCTGGATGGAACTTGGGGGACGAGGAGGGTCCTGCCCAAAAGCCTGCCAGAGCCACGAGTGTCTCAGGGTCTCCATTAGAAGTTCTGTGTTTCCAGTCTTGGGAATGGGTAATAGATAATTGCAGAGTTTGGGGTACTTTCTGGAGAGAAGGGTTTGCTCCCCCGCTGAATTCCAGAATGGGCAGATCTATGCTCCCTCCCTCCAAGCCCCTGTTTCAGGCAGATGGTCCCACGTTCCTCCCTTCTTCACCAGTGGGGGTCTGTCGAGAGTGTCCGTAGGCCCGGGGGTGGCTGCGTTTCAGCTGTGAATGACGAAGCTGTTTTTATTGCTGAGGGCTTTATGGATGGGGCCAAGTTCATCCTTTCAGCCCTCCCTTGGTCTGGCTCTCAGGGATGGGGTCACCCTCCCCAGAAGAAGAGGGCCTCGTCTTGATGGTAGGGCCAGTCAGCCCAGCCCTTAGGCCCAGGCTGGGCTCCAGGACGGCCCATCTGAGAAGCTCGTCCTTGTCGAGGGACTGTGGGCTCCACCGAGGCTTGGTTCCGAGGTGCGCCGGGCCGCGAGGCTACCTTGATGCTCGCGGCCCTGGCTGCCTGCCATCATTCTGTTTTCAGTCTACCTGTCACCTTTTCTTTCCTTCTTGAGAGCTTGGCATTTTCTGGCCACGTTACCACAATGGCGCTTGAAGGCATTTGCTGCGGCAGGAGCCAGTGAGCTATCTTCCCTGTCTCAGGGCAGCCTAGACCGTGATCGGCAAAAGGCTGGAGAACCGTGGCTTTTGATGATTTCTGAGGAAACCCAGGGCTGGCCTTCTCTGCACCATCTTCAATGCTGTGCTTTTTTTTTATTAGCTAATAAGCTGGAGAGGCAGCACAAACAACTCACACACGTGATTTTTATGGACCACAAGCTGGGGTAACATCACCGGCATCACTGGAGACTTTTCAGGTCCTGGAGTTGGTGGACATGATTTTGAGATACATTGTTATGCCTAGCTGTGCCCAGGTATATAGGAAGATCACTTCATCTGCTCCTGGCTGGTCTCCAAGGAGGGGAGTGGGTGGGTGGCAGGTGTGGTGGAAGACCAAAGGAGGCGGCCGTAAATGTAAACAGGTGGGTGTCTCATCTCCCGCCAGGCCCTGGGCTTGTCAGACTCCACGAGGTAGTGGAGAGAAGGTTGTAGCCCCTCTGCCTGGTGTCCAGGCCAGACTCCTATGGTGGAAGTGCTCTAGAATTCAGTTCTGGACCCTGGCTTTTCAAGAGACACTTGAGGCCCCAAGGATCACCAGACATTCTCCAGCCGTTTAGGCCCCAGCCATGACCGTTATCCACATGTCGATGATCCCACTGAATGTGTGATGGGATGATTGACAGGCCTTCACTTCTTAGTGGAATCGAGGGTCGGGTGGGGCCTTTGATGTCAACGTGGAAGAGACTAATCCCCAGAATAAGGCACCCCACAAATCAATCAACAAGTATTTAGGAGGCCTTGTGTGTTCTGGGAATGCAAAGAAAAGCAAAGTGGGTCCCTGCCCTCAGTGGGCTCACAGTCTAATGGGGGAGGTGGACCACAAACCATGTACAAACCGGATCTAGACTGGAGAAATTGGAGATGATCTGAGGGAAGGCACTGGCAGCAGGTGGGCTGGGAGGTGGGGCCTGAGGAGAGCTGGGCAGAGGCCCCTTCCTGCAGGGTGGATGAGGCCCTGCCCAGTCTCCCTTCCTGGCGCCATGCCTGCAGAAAAGCAGACTCGCCCGGTGGCCGGCCTCTCGCCTTTGCTTGGTGGGCGGCTGCTTTTTTAGGAAAAAACTCCTCTGTTGATAGAATCTGTGGAGTGACTCTGTGTGGGGGTGCCTCGGTTTCCTTCTCAGTAAAATAGAGCACTCGTGTTGGTTAGCTGTTGTGCCTTCTTCCCAGGGATCATGGACTCGGAAGGAGGCAGGCAGGGATGGGGAAAGAACACGGCTTCTGGAGGCAGAGGATCTGGGTTCCAGTCCACCTGCAGTCCTTACTGCTTGTGTGAGTCACTTTCGCCTGCCTGGCCTTAGTTTCCTCACCTGGGAAAAATGGTTGGACTCCTGCCTTGGATGCTTCTGACACGTTTAACTCTCCTTGGGAGAGTTACTGAATCTTTGTGGGCCTCACTTTTCTCATCTGTAAAGTGAGTGGGTTGGCCAAGTTAGCCTCAGACAAGCGTTTTACCTATTTAAGGCCCCGTGAGGATGCCAGTGGTCATTCTCTTTGCAAAGCACATTCCTTGCAACACCCCTGGGCAGTTGGTGGGAAGCACAAGTCTGACTGTCCCCATTTTACAGGTGGGGAAACTGAGGCGCTGAAGCCTGTAGGACCTTGCCTCTCGTCACACAGTGAGCTGCTTGGGATTTCTGTGTGATACTCTGGCGTTCCCCTTGGGAGGCCTCTGCTGAGGTGGGTGGTGCAGCTCACGGCCGTGAACATGCCTGGAATGGCCTGATGTTCCTGACTCCGGCAGCTTCATTTTGAAACCATTGGTCAGCCAGAAGGAAGACAGGGGTCACAAGCTCCAGGACCAAGTCACTGGTCCACACCCCGTTTCTTTCATCAGGGAGGCCCAAGGAGAGAGGTCAGAAGGAATCTGATGAAGTTAGGCTTCATCACTGTGCTGGCAGGGTGCCATGGGGCCCGCCTCTCATCCCTTCTCCTGGGGAGGCTGAGGCGGATGGATGGCTTGAGCTCAGGAGTTCTGAATACCAAGGCCAGCACCAGTATGGCCTGGGAGGCCACGAGGCAGTCTGCCCACAGAGGGGTCAGAAATGGAACAGGAGCCCCTGGGCGAGAAAGGGACCCCCATTCTCCACATGAACAAAAACCTACCCTTGAATTGTACAGAAAACTTAGGAAACGTTCACTCCCGGCTTAGGCACTGGCCCCACGTCCAGTCCCCAGTAAGCTGCTAAGCTCCCCATGTCTCCTTGAGCCTGTTACAGGAGACTGGACAGAGAACAGGAAAGCCATCCTATTAGTTTGAGACAATCAGTGTCAAAGGTATGACTAGCCAGCTGGAGGCAGGGAAGGGCTGGGTGGGTGGGAGATAGAGCTTTTCCTTTCATCCTTCATCACAGCCCCCGGGCTACGCTCCATCACTGTTCAGAAAGGAATGCTGAGCATGGCGTGAGAGGCAGCTTAGCATCATGGACAGAGCCTTGTTTTGGCACAAAACGACCTGGGTTCACATCCCACCTCCACATCTTCCTGTCTTCGATGAGTCATTTCCTTTCCTTGAGGGTCAGTTCTTTTATCTGCCAATTGAGAGGGTTGGACTTTCAGGGTCGTAAGGTCTCTTTCAGTTCTAGATCAGTCCATCAAGAAGCATTTATTTAGTGCCTGCTGTGTGCTAGGCGTGGTGCTAGTTGCTGGATCCTATGATCATAGGAAATCTCTGTCTGGAGGCTTCAGTTCCTCATTTCCATGAATGCAAGGTGACTGGAAGCCCCTGGACCCTTCTCTCTTCTCTGCCCTGGAAATAAATGGTCCTACAATGTGAGCTGGTCACACACTGTTGAGCCCTTTCAATCACCGTGTGAACTCCCGTGCCTCAGGTACATCCCGTCTCTGGATATTTAGTTCACCCCAGCTCAACACCCCCCTCTTGGCATTCTGGGAGGAAGCATACCTTTGTGGCAGAGGTGTGAGCATCTCGAGAAGAATCCTGGGTGAATCCACAGCAGCTGGTGGACCACTCACTCACGAAAGGGGGAACGGAGAATTCCATAAAGCCTGTGGCGCTGACCCCACCTGAGCAAGACCAGGCAGGGAAGGAGTGGTGTTCCTTCACTGCCCACGTGGATCTTGGCACCTGGTGGGCCCAGAGCCCCCCAGCCCTGCTCGTGACAAGCAGGGCCCACAGAGGTAGGGCACTGTCGCCTCTTCTAGCTTGGGGCTCTTGAGCTCACTCACAAACTCACTTTTTCTGAGAGAGAGAGAGAGAGAGGGAGGATGGGTGTGTGTGTGTGTGTGTGTGTGTGTGTGTGTGTGTGTGTGTGTGTG
>NW_020951131.1:3260448-3265254 GCF_900497805.2 Vombatus ursinus
TGTGTGTGTGTGTGTGTGTGTGTGTGTGTGTGTGTGTGTGTGTGTGTAGGATCCGTGCAGTGCGGCTGAGCTGTTGTGGGGAATGGCAGGCTCCCATTCCCTGGGCTCTGGCCCCCAGCGCTCCCCTCATCGAGCAGCAGGAGGTTTCTGGTTCTCTGCTTCAGGTTCTCGGCCACAGGGCAGGGCTGATCTGCGGGCTCGTGGTCATCCCGTGATCCTGAGATGCCCCAAGCCAGGGTAAACCA
Organism: Vombatus ursinus; assembly: GCF_900497805.2. Classification (NCBI taxonomy): domain Eukaryota; kingdom Metazoa; phylum Chordata; class Mammalia; order Diprotodontia; family Vombatidae; genus Vombatus; species Vombatus ursinus. The sequence goes on from NW_020951131.1 coordinate 3,260,694, forward strand.
TGTGGTTGCAAGGAGATACCAAGGCCCTGGGAGCAAGGCAGTGGTGAGGAGTGGAACCCCAGGCATGGCTACAGGAGGGAATAGTGCTGAAGGAGGAGCTGGGGAGGAGAGGTAATACCCAGGCGAGCCAGCCAGGCAGTGGTGTGAGCCAGGGCCTGCTAACTGGCCCTCTCACTGGGGCAGGGGGGAGTGTCTTTTAATCGCTTACCTCGTCCTCTCTCAATTCCACAGCTTTGGGATCCTCATCCTCATTTCTCTTAAAACGTTTGGCCTCAGAGGCAAGAGCAGGTTTTTGTCTTGGAGGTGGCTTTACTTCTAGCAGGGAAAGTCAAAAGGTTGGCGCAGTCTTTGCTTTGTAGCGCCATAGGCCCCAAAACGAAATGCTCATTGTCAAGGAAATGGGAGGATGGTCTTCTGGCCCACCCCTCAGAGATATGAAATGGTCTGTTATTCATGCAGCCAACACTCAGGGAGTGCTCGGTAGTATTTATCTAGAAGATGATGCCAAAGACAGGAAGGGATCTGGAGACCCTGGAACATAGAAGCAGCCTGTTCATTCTGGGGCAGACAAGCCCGGGGGGAGACACGTCAGCTGTTTTAAGCATTTTAAAGGGGGTTATGGAGAGGAGAAAATAGATGTGTTCTGTTTTATTCCAGAGGGAAGAACTGGGACCAGTCACTCAGTTAACAGTCAACCAGCATCTATTAAGTGCTTACTCTATGCCAGGCACTGGGCTATGTGGCCATTAAGTGGAGGTTACAAGGCAGCAGCTGGGAGGTTCGTTAGCTCTTCCAGAGACAGCCTGGAGGAGGAGCCCGGGGCCAGGGTGGAGAGGGGAGGGGAGAGGAAGTGATTGGTCTAAGGTCTTATGAGCAGTGAGCTTCAGAGGCGGGATCTGAACCTGGGTTCTCCCACTCCAGTCAGTACTCTTTGATCTGTCGCGACTAAGGAGAATATCCTTCTTCTTGTTTTCTTTTTTTCCTTTCCTCCTCCTCCTTTCTGTTCCTCTGCGTCCTTCTCTTCATTTTATTTTTCTTCCTCTTTTGAAACAGAAGAGGAAATTTTGATGAGCTGCCTCTCTGAGAGTGTGGCCAGGCCCAGGATGCTTATATGCAGAGGGGATGGGCTGGTTAATGCGTCCTCTCTGGGGAGCAGCAGCGGCTCCTGGTCTTGAGCAAGGCACTGTTCATCCCTGGGCCTCAGCGCACACTCGTCTGTGAAAGGAGGCCTCTGGGGTCCCTTCCTGCTCGAAAGGAACAGATCTGTGTGTCTACACATTTTCTCTCCATAGAGTTAGTGCTGTGAAGATTATCCTACAAACAGCTCCCCCGATTGGCCCCGGCCCCTCAACCTCCTGCGCACCAGCTGCCCGGTTGCCCCAAGGCCTCATGCCAACAAAGTCAGCCCCAGCAGAACGTGTCTTCCACGGCAATGGTGGAGGGATTCAGTGGGTAGGTTTGGCTCTGCGTTATCTGCACTCCACTCGTGTCTTCTAAACACACACACACACTCCCTCTTAACTGCCGAATTCTCAATCTCTGCTGCAGAAGGAGGAATCAGGTGATGGGAGCCATCTGGATAGGGATGAGCAAATGTTTTTAAAAACGGATGATTATGTCGATGACAGTCCTCATACGGCAGAACAACCACGGCCTCATTCACGGGATAGCCGTCTTTCCGTGCAGTTGTAATCAGAACCACTTGGTTCCCCGGGCCCAGCCACTCTCAGGCTGTGCCGGGCCTCGGTTAGCCGCCCCAGCCTCTGCATCCGCCCGATCCTCTGGCCTGGGCAGCTTTCCTCTTTGGCCTAGTCTCCTGAGGACTCTTCGTGGCTGGTCCTCTTTTATGTGGCTGGACAGTCACGGCCGTGCTTCTCACACAAGGACCACGTAGACTGTCCGGTGGAGGCCTGAGCTGAGGACATTTGTTGTCCAGAGGCCTCTGGTCGCTTCTGTCAGTGACTTTCTTTATTTTTTGTTTTTTTGGTTGCTGATACCCTGACCGCTGCACGTCAGTCAGCTTCCTGAAGCCTGTAGCAGTCACGTGGTGATTCGGAGACAGATTACCCGTGTCTCGCCTCAGCTTTGGAAACAGCGACAATTATAAATATTACCCGTTGATTACCATTTCCCTGGGTGTCACGGCCCTTACTGTATTTCTAACTTGGAGCAGGACAGCTCAAAAGAGCAGCAAATTGTGTTTCTCCGCAGTCCGTCAGAAAGGAGCAAGACGTTTCAGGGGGAAAACAAAATCCCCAACCAGAAGGGTAATTGATTGTAGCTGCCCAGACTCAAGGCCCACTGACTGGGGTGTTTGTAGAGGCTTGAAGGACCTTCGAAAGCTAACCGGGATCATTTTTTGAAAAAACTAAGCCACATTCCCCTTCCCCCAGAAAAAAAATAACCAACCCAATGAGATATAAAATAACATATCACTGTAGCTTTGGGGAAATGTCCTGGTATCGGAATTGGATGTGGTCATTCTGACAAGGCCAAGATTGGGCTGAAAGGAAGAGCCCTGTGGACCAAGCCGTTGGCTGAAGTTTCATCTGGTCCAGCTCTCTCATCTTAGAGGCAGAAATTAAGGCTCAGAGAGTTACATGACTTGCCCAAGGTCACTGAGCAGGGAGACAAAACGTGACAGAGCTGGGAGACCCTCTCCTTCCTTTGATGCCATATTGTAAGTGCTTGTGGACCTCAGTGAAGCTGAGTTGATGCTGATGATCAGGTGCCGTTCTCCTGGGCCAGATGGGAGCCCTCAGCCCTTTTTCAGCTGGTTTGAGGGTGGCTGACTCGCAAACCAGAGGAAATGCCGAGGCCTGAATCAACATCCCTGAGACCCACTTTCCAAGTCAGCCCTTGGTGACGCGTTTGCGGTGTTGACCGCCCTCACTCTCAGAGCTGGCTGGAGCCATTCTTAATCCTTTGGGTTGGATGTGCGGGCCGTGAGGCCCTGGGCACAGGCCTCGTGTCCTGGGGCATCACTGCTACTTCTTTCTTTCTTGAGGTGGCCAGGAAGCTCCCTACGAACTCTCCCGTTGTAGCATCATGGGGCTTGGACGTGAAGAGGTCGTCCCCAGCCAGCAGGGGATTCCTTCTGAGGAGACCCAGAGGCACGTGAGTCTCGCCTCAGTGACACGAGAATTCATCTTCTTTACGGTGGGTCTCGGCGATCAGGAGGAGCCCCCTCAGTGTGGGTTGGGAGAAGGAAGGCCCGATGACAGACTGTTTTCAGTGAGACACATCCGGTGTGTGAGAACATCCGGTGACTTGAGCCCAGCGGGTGTTGTCCAGCACTGACCCCGCCATGAGACGTTCTAGCCGTGAATAGCAGAGACTGATTTGTGATTTCGAAGTCAGAGCCTGCCGGAGCAGGATCAGCCTGTGCTGTTCCTGAGGAAGGTGGGGCCTTCCAGGGTGTGGAGAAGGGTTTTCTCTGGACTCAGCAGCTTCCCCCAAAGCCCATCCCTGGTTGGTGCTGAGCGAGGCACCGTAGAAGTGTTCCTTGACTCCTGAGGCCTGTGCAGAAGCTTGGGCAGGCTGTGCCATCCATTCTGGTGGTGGACCAAGGGACCGTGCCCGGGCCAGCCGAGACAGCTGCGAGGAGCCCGTCACCAGGGGTCAGCAACCACTTCAGCCTCTCATGAAACCCTCCCTTAGGTGTAGACAGTCTTTGATCTGGGTTGGTGGGAGGAATGGCCATATCCATGAGAACGTAGATCCTGGAAGTAAGATGTTGGAACCAGAAGGAGCCTTTGGAGCTGGTCCCTCCACCTCGGTTTGTAGACGACGGATGGGCAGTCACAGAGGACGGGCAGTTTGCCTCCACCTAGCTCAGCCACGGAACCCAGACTCTGCTGCCGGGCAGGGTGGGTTCTCTGTGTTGCCCCTATCCCCCTGCCTTGTCCTCTTCTTACCTTCCCTCACAGTAACCATTCCCAGGCTTTGAAGAGTTTTGTTCCCCAAGCTCAGGAAGGACCCTGGTGCTGTGGGAAGCCTTGGGCGTCTGGGTAGCCCAGCTGGCTTCTTTCACAGTTCCAATATGTTCCAGGTCACACCAGAGCTCTCCATACAGCTGGACCACATCTGGCCAGCCTACAACAGCTGGAGATGGGGCGTGAGGACATCAGCAACGCTTAGCAAGTGGGCTCCGCTAATGAAGTTGAATAATGCCTAGCCACTTGCCAAGCTCAGCTTTGGGAGACCCGGCACAGAAGCTCACTGAGAATCCCCCTTTCCCCTTTCTGATTTCTCTTCCCTTAGCAGCTGTGAGGATAAGAATGCTTTGCCTTCCTTTGGCATCTGCTTGGGGTGGGGGGGATGAGTCTTTTCAAAGATGGATTGGACTTGACCTCAGAGGGCACATCCAGGAACAGCACGATGGATGTTAGAAGGAGCCCCCTCAGTGTGGGTTGGGAGAAGGAAGGTCTGATTACAGACTGTTTTCAGTGAGAGACAGCTCCGCGTGTCAGAAGAAGCTTCTGACCCACGGGAGCTGTCCTATATATATATATACACACACACACACACACACACACACACACACACACACACACACACA
>NW_020951131.1:3265264-3298638 GCF_900497805.2 Vombatus ursinus
CACACACACACACACACACACACACACACACACACACACACACAGATGAGCCAGTCAGCCAAGCAGCCCCTTCCCACTTCTCCCTGTGAAGCCACACCAGTGTGCAGCCACTGACTTCTCTGCCTAGCCCTGGGGGCCCCATCTCCCTGTCGGGCTGCTTCCCTCTGGCTTTGCCCCATCCTTAGTCTAAGCAGAGGCAGGTGCTCCAGCCCCTGTATTGAGGCCTTCCTTCTTTACACCCTTTCCCTGCCACGTGTAGCCACGGTGAAGGATCGGAGATGCTAAATCCTGCAACAGAGAACAAACCCTTTTACTGAAATTCCCTGGCAGTCAAGGCCTTCCTTTGACTAGAGGCAAAATGGGTGTTAATTGCCTATTTCTGGCCAAAAATGAACAGTGCAGCCTTTGAAAGTTAGAGTAGAGCTCTTCATGCTTTGGAGGATGGGCTCTTCTTTTTTTTGAAGAGATAATAGGCTTCGAAACGCATCCCAACACAACCACCCAGAGGTGGACCTGCTAGCCGTGGCCGAGGGCTCCCATGGGTGACCCGAGGTCGTTAGGAGCACCCGCCCCTTTGTGATGCCATGTCTCGGTCACATCTCCGTTTGGGCCGCTGTGAATGTTAGTGAGCCTTCCGTTCATGGAGGGAGAGGATCTCGAGGCTTCTGGAGAAGCAGAGTCAGCCTTCGCTCCCTCTCCCCTTCTCTCAGGCAGTTGAATCTCCCTTTGCACCCGTCCCCTCAAGGCTCCACTCACATTCGGCAGCCCTGTGACTCTCCAAGCCTGAACTCTGCTCCTTGGCCCCAGCTCCCAGGGCGTAGGTTGTCTCTGCCTATCAGAATTTAAGCTCTGTAGTTGTCTTCTCTGCATTTAGCAAGGCCTCTGGCCCATAGGCAGAGAGGGTAGGGACTGGACCTGTATAGGGAACTTCCGGGTGAGGAAACTCTCTCCACCAGCGCAGGTCAGCACCTTCTCCTCAAATTATAGCCTCAGAGTGTTGTCTAGAATATCGAGAGGTTGTCACTTTACTAGAGTCTCACAACTAATAGATATATGTTAGATATGGAACTTGAACCCAGGACTCTTCCTGAGTCAAGGGCAGGTAGGTGGCATAGTCAATCAAGTGCTTGGCTGGGAGTTGGGAAGACATATTAGTTCAAATCTGGCCTCAGGCTCTTGTGAGCCGTGTGATCCTGGGCAAGTCGCTGAGGGCACTGGTGCCTTTGATGATGTCTCTGTGCGTATTCTTCTTCTGGCTCTGCCTCCTTCACTCTTCTCCACCCCTGCCTTCTTCCACACTTCTTGGGATTTATCATGTGCCGTTACACGCGTGTACCGTAATCGTCTAGCCGTTCTCCAATTGATGAGATGAAGCAACTTATGCAGGGTCTCGTAGCTGATAAGAGTTTGAGGCAGAACTCAAGCCCATAGCTTCCTGACCCCAAGCCTGGTCATTGCTCCCCTCGGCCATCCTTCCGTGTCCACCGCCTACGTGGCTTTTGGGGATTCGTTGCCAGGAGGTAGACATGACTGATGTCTTGCCTGTGCTGTGAATTTGAATTTTCAGTTCACCACTGGAAATCTTTGGCAAGATCAGAAATGGCTTCTCTATTGGAAGAAATGGCTTTGATATCCGCATATGTATCTGCTGCTGAACACTTAAAGAGAGGTCTCAGGCCCCGAGGGCAAAGTGGGGCCTGCACACTGAAGCTGGCCTCCCCTCTAAGTGGCCAGCCAGCCTTTGTTGGAGCGCACCGCCACGTCTGGTACCTCCATGGCGTCCAAGAACAAAGATGAAGATGGCTCAGCCTGTGATGGAGCGTGATGAGCGCCGTAAGCAAGGGTCCCTCATCTCCTGCCTGACCCACACTTTGGGACAGTAGAGCTGGCCAGAGGCCAGAGCTTCTCAGATGTTCCCAGAGAGCATGTCCCTATTCCAGGCCCCTTCATTCCAACCCCTTCTTCCTTTGAATTGTGTGAAACCCTATGTGCAGACATGGAGATAAGAGGGAGTGAGAAATGTTTTCCAGGTCCCAGAAAGGAAATTCCAATGAAAACCTTACTGAAGGTTCAACAAATAACAGGGAAGCAGGCCTTGGGGCTTCAGCGGCTCAGACAGAACTCGCTGTAGTAGGCTTTCGTTTGTACCGACGCTTGCAAACTGCGGCTTCTCCATCTGCTCTTGATTCCTAGGATCCTGTTTTGTTTTCAGCCTGTACAAGCGCTGTGTGGGATCCAGATCCCAGCTCCCACTCTCACAGATGAGTCTGGTCCCAAAGCAAGGCTACGTCTACCCCTCAGGGGTCTATAGGCACCTCTGAGGAATTTGGGAATCGCTAATGCCTCTGGCTTGAGCCCCCCCGGGTGCTTCCCCCGAAGATTATCGGTTGAAAGTCATAATTTAGTCAGCTGGCCTTAAGTAGCTTTTAGAGAGGTATCTACCAGCTGGGTAGAGTAAGAATAGTTGGTATACTCATCCCCCCAGAAGTCTGTGATTGCCTCCCACAAGTACATAGAGAGTCCAAGAGAAAGTGGTTTTAAGTTTAGAAAGTTCACATGGCACATGGGTCACTGAGGCGCGGCCCTTTTCTCCCATCGTGCAGGACTCAGATATTCTCCTTAGGTGTGGCTGGCGTTCTCTGCTGGGCCCCTCGTGGGGCTGTGTGTCCACTCTGTCCTTGCCTCCCCATGCAGGTGCTGCTGTCGGCTCCTGGGGAGGCAGGGCCTGTCTCTGGCCTCCAAGGCTTGCGATCCCTGGCTCTAAGACTGGAGTCGAGTTGGGAGCCTCAGAGGAACCCTGGGGTGGGCAGCTGGCTTCTTTTCCATGCTCAGGGCTAGGGAGGCCCTAACTCCGGAGGCACCTCTGAGTCAGGGGGCAGGGTGATTACTGGGACCAGCAACTGCCAAGTCAGTCAGTCAGTCAGTCAGTCAGTCAACAAACATTTATTAGGTACCTGCTGTGGGCCAGGTACTAGGTTTATTTTTTACAAAGATTATTTAGCATTTTATTTTTCCCCAGTTCAGGTACTAGGTTTAAATTGGATTCTCTCTTCCCTTCACCGGGTCCCAGAAGTGCTTTTTCCAAGGGTCTTTTCTAGGAAGCAGTGTTGATGCCATGCTCTGGAGTCAGAGGGCCTGGGTTCAAATCCTGCTCCCCCCCATAGTACCTGTGTGAACTCGGGCAAACCCTGACTGCCTCAGTTTCCTCATCTGTAAACTGAGGATGTGGAGTAGACGGCTTCTGCGTTTCCTCCCTCTCCAGACCCCACAGAAATGCCCCCTGCTCTCCTCCCCACCATGTCGGTGTGGGACTTTCCTAGAGACTGACCGTTCACCCGCTGGGGATTGCCTGTGCTGGCTTTCCTGAGTTCACCGTATTGTCCTGTTCATTCCCACGCCCCCTTGCTGAGCCCGAGGGACTCATCTGTGCAATGGGGGTGTGTGGTGGACGACCCGGCAGTCCCATCAGTCCCGTGAACGCCACAGGATGGTCCCGGGGTCCATGAAGCCACGTGCTTGCTCCTTGGCCCATCTCTCTTACCTCACTCAGTGGGAAGACCGGCTTTGTCAGGGTGGGGGATAAAGTGTCCTGGAGCCGGGCTGAGGCCGAGAAAGCTTCCCTGCTCCCCTTGAGGGGCTGGGCTGAGGAGGCCAGAGGCGGCCCTCGTGGGGCGTGCGAGTCAGCTCCAGGGGAAAGACCTGCTCCTTCGGGGAGGCATGATTTCCATGGCTGCCTGGCTGTTAGCAGAGGGAGTGAGGGAACTTTACATGGGGTGATGGTGGCCTCACCCTCGGGGCTGGCCTTCCCCAAAGGGAAAGACCCAGATAGCACCCCCAGGGGTATCTAGGCCCTTTCTCAGGGCACCTTGTACCTTGGTCTCGAAGGCTTTTTAGATTGTCTCCTATTAAAGGGAAAAAGCCCGCTGTGCCCCCACTCGGTCCTCACAACAACCATGTGGAGTAAGTGTTGTTAATATCCCATTTTACAGATGAGAAAGCTGAGGCTGAGAGGTTCAGTGACTTGCCAGAGTCACGCTGCTAAGGAAGCACCTGAGGCAAGATTCAAACTCAGGTCTTCCTTCAGGTTCATTCCTGCATCCACTTTGCCGTCTCCCCACACAGAGGCGGCTGGCACCACTGCCTTCCCCCCAGCTCCATCTGACTCCCTGCTGTCCCAGCCTTGCAGAAGACCTGCTTGGTACCCTGGGCCTCCCCCTCACCCAGTAAACCTATCCCACGCTGGACAGAGCCTTGGGAGGGGATCCTCGGCCCTCCGTGCAGGGATATCAGGGGACCCCATCTAGAGACCGAATCCCAGAGTTTCAGAGCTGGGAAGGAGACGCGGGGCGCCTGGGCATGGCAGTGTGGCTCAGCCCCTTCGTCTTTGAGATGAGGACGTGCTAGCCAGGGCCGCGCCCCAGACTTCTCGAGCTCTGGTTTCCTTGGCGCAGAGGGCGGGGGCCGCAGCGTGGAGGATGGCCCTCACGTTGCCCTGTCCACTCACCCCGCGTGTCTGGGCTGCGCTCCCCAGGGTTCGTGCTGTTCTCAGAGCAGCAAGGCTTTGCCAAGTTTCAGGCTGCACTGTGGGAGCGCCCTGGCCAGCTGGGAGGAGCATGGAAACGGCGCCACGAAGCAGTGAGAGGAGGCGAGCCCGGGCGAACGTTCTTGGTCTTGGTGGGGCCGTTTTCCAGGATATGAGAGTGCTTGATGAGCCGGAGAAGTAGGGCAGAACCCTGGAGGTTCACAGGGGAGGAGAAGGCCGAGGGGGGGCAGGGGAGTGCTGGGGCCTACCTGTGAGATGAGGCCCTCCAGTTTATCCTGAATTATCCTGTTGTTCCTGGCTGTTGGCAGGCCGGGAGACGCATGGATGAGGGCACGACTGGCCCCTGGCTGTGCTTGTACCCCCGGTGCTTGGCACAGGGGCTCGCACACAGTAGATGCTTAATAAATGCTTGGTAACTTGTAAACTTAATTCCTCAGCTTCGAACCATCACAGAAATGGGCATGTGGAGGTTGTGGTCAGCCACCCATGCTTCTCCGCCATATTGCATTTCTGTTGGATTCAAGTCTACAAGCATTTAATGTGTGTGTGAGATACAGAGACCAGAGGGGAGTGGCCCCTGCCCCCAGGAAGCTTACATTCTACTATCAGGTCAGTAACTAGAGGGGGAGGGGGAGTCACGGGAAGGTTGAGGAGCCATAAAGGGTCTGGTGAATGATATAATGAGTGAGGTAGTTAGGGAGGGGAAAGGATTGCCTTGCTCCAGTGAGTGCCCGATTGAGATCATGTAACATTGAGTGTGCTCAGTCATGCTCTCTGGGCCTCAGTTTCTTCATTTGTAAAATGGGGGGAGGGGTTGGCAGTCCCCCCAGCTTTAAATGTAGTGATGCCATGAAATGGAAGCCGTTGGTTTTCAGGAATGCTCTCCAGAAGGGGGATGGTACAGGAGCAGCCCCTGGCAGAGTGGCTGCCGATCGAGGCAGGAGTGCCCGTCAGCTGCTGGGGCCGGGGGAACCCGCTTCATTCTGAAAAGTTTCCACAAGGAGATCAGAATTGGCCCAAAACCGAGAAATGTGTGGAGACTGTCCCGGTGGCAGGCCTTGGAGCCGGCGCAGGTTTCCAGACTCGTTCTTTCTTTGCTCCCAGAGCCGGAGAGGATATGGGGCCGGCTAGCTCAGCCTCCTTGGGGCCGGCCGGCTGTGGAGATTGGAAACCGTGCGGAATTGGGAGTCTGAGAACCCGAGTCTGCTTCAGACACTTCCTACTGTGTGGCCCCAGGAAAGTCATTTAACCTCCTTGGGCCTCAGTTTCCTCATCTGTAAGGTGAGGAGAGTGCCCTTTGAGGTCCCTTCGAGCCCATAGCCTGTGGCCCTGTGAGGGTAAGTGGTTTGCCTGGGTCTGCCCAGCCAGAGCGTTTGAGCCAGGATTCCACCCTCTGGTTCCAAATGCCAGGCTCTCTCCGTAGCGCTCTGTACCGCTTTGGTCTTGTTTTTGTTTTACACCAAATAAAGGACAAGAAAGCTTGGGTGGCAGTCTGTGGGCTGCTGGCCGAGACCGGAGTGGGGGCTGGGCTCCCCCTGGCCCAGGACAGCTCCCGTTCCTTTGTGGGTTCCAAAAGCCCAGCAAGATGGGGGGGGGGAGTCCACATGTAATCGAAGTAGGTTCAGAATGGATATTATTCCGTGGCCACGGGGCAGTTCTGGGAGCTGAGGGTTGAAATCCATCCCGAGTGCTCACACCTCTTTTTGGCACTGCCTAAAACCATCCCATCCCACCTTGGGGAGCCCTGTTTAATGAAGGAGAGGTCCATGGTTGTTTGGCAGATTGCTCCCTCCCCAGCTACGGGGGAGTATTGGGGGGGTATCTGTGTGTGCATTTGTGTGTGTGCATGTGGATGTGTGAGTATGTGTTTGTGTGCGTGTGCATGCGTGTGTGTGTGTGTGCGTGCATGCGTGTGTGCACGTGCATCTGCCCAATGTGGATTCCAGGCCAAGGGGAGACAGAAGACCTGGAGATGCAGTGACTGCCCTCAGCGAGATTACTGTCTAAGTGGAGAGACTAGGCTGACCCAGAAAGCGTTCTCTGTCCTCTGTGATCCCGAGTTCTGGAGGCCAGTGTGTGGACACGGAAGGCACAGTGAGCAGATGCTCCTGGGTGATTGGCTCTGGAGTTAATGTGCTTCCTTTTGGGATCCTTCCCAGTTATCACCAAACTACAGGAGGTGAGAGTTGAGGCTTAGTGATCGGTCTTTTATTTAACAGCTGAGGAAACTGAGGCTTGGAGAAGGGGAAGGCCTTGGCCAGGGTCACCCAGGGAGTGTGTGCAGACCCCGGACCGGTGCCCGGTCTTCTGACTCTGGGCTGTTCCCGCAGGGGCTGCCTGCCACGAGGGGGTGTTTGAGTCCCGGCTGAATTCATCGTCCAGAGCACCATCCCCAAGGACCGGCCTCTTCAGCTTTCGTCTGCCCGGTTCTTTGGTGATGCTCCTTTGAATGAGTGGTGGCCAAGCGTCAGTCCCAGTGACTGGTGCTCGATCACGGGACCCCAACGTGCATCTTGCAGGACATCACATCGGTACAAACGATCTGCTCTGGGCTAGTGTAGAAGTCATTCAGCTGTCTAGACAGTCTGAGGGGACAGGCTGTCACTGTTCCTGGGGGATGCCGGTTATATTTGGGTGTGGCTGAAATCTGAAATTGAACTCCAAGGAATTCCTGCAGCAGGGCCCAGATTGGCTTGATGAGATTACAGTAACCTGGGCACACGGACACCGGGCGTGTGTCGTCTAAAATAGACCCGGTGTGTGCTGGCGAGGCCAGGCCAGGCCTGCAGGGCCTTCAGCGGGGATCGGGGAGAACGGGACTGCCTCTGGGTGCACAAAGGAGGGGAGCCTTTGCTCCACCTTCGCTCAAATCGTTTCTAAGTCCTCCTCTTACTGTTGGAGCTAAGCTTCTGATGCTCCCAGAGTGCTGGGTCCTTGTCTTGTGTGTGGGTGGAAAGGAGCTGAGAAAATGAGGAAACCAACCCTTACAGAAAGAACAGGCTCTGCCCCTCCTTCTTCTCCTTCTCCCTCCTCCCCTTCCTCTCCCTTTGCCCCCTCCTCTTCCTCCCCCCCTCCTCCCCTCCTCCTTCTCCTTCCCCCTCCTCTCCTTCCTCCTCCCTCTTCTTCTTCTCCTTCTCTTTCCCCCTCTCCCCACCAGTCCTGGTTCCACTAATGGGCTAAGTTGGAATTGCTCATTTTTGTCTCATCAAAATCAACAATGAAACAGTTCTCGTTCTCAGGGAGCTTACATTTTGCTGGTGGGGAAGAGCACATCCACAGGAAGGAAATACAAAGTGTGTAAAGGATGATGCAAAGTAGTCTCCAGGTTAGCAGGGTGGGCGCCCAGTGGGGAGAGTGCTGGCCCGCCAGACTTTGGAAGGCCTGCCTTGGCCCCCTCTGCAGACCCCAGACCCACTAGATGAGCTGGAGCAAATCCCAGCCTCTCTCTGCCAAGTTCCCCTGTCTGTAAAATGGAGGCATTGGTAGGAACACTTACTGTACAGGGTTGGGATGTGGGTCCAATGAGAAAATTATGTGTGAAGTGCTGTGTAACCTTTAAATGGCTACATCAGTGTTAGGTAGCATCCCCCCCCCCATCTTTATCATCTTCCTCCTCCTCCTCTTCATCATTGCCATTCTTCTCATCATCAAAGGCTGGACTAGGAATCGGGAAGAGCTGGGTTAGGGTCCTGCCTTAGACCCTTATCGGTTGTGTCACACTGGGCACCTCGGGTCACTCCTCTGCTTCAGTTTCCTTGTCTGAAATGAAGGGATTCTATGCTTTCACTTGGATTCCATGACCTCAAAGGTCCCTCCCAGCTCTACACTTAGGATCCTGTGGTCAGGAGAGACCCTCTGCTCTCTGCCTCGGGTTCCTCATTTGCCCACCAACGAGAGGATTTTGGCCACGCTGTGGGCAGTGTCCGGCAGCAACGTCATTCCTGTGCAGATTGGCCCGGTCATTGGGACCTCGGCACAGAGCAGACTCTTCTTTTGGCGCTGGCGTCCAAGAAGGCCACTCCCACAGCATCGTCCAGTCTGGCTGGCGTGAGAAGCCCGAGGGGGGAGCTTTGGCCCCACTCTGGAGTGGCTGGGGTACGCCAGCCTGTCTCTGACCACAAAGGTTGAAGCGTTTGATGATGAAAACCACTTTGTTGCCGAGATGATGGACTGGAAATGCTGTGAGACAGCTTGTGTTCAAGCGTGGTGAGCCAGTGGCTGGCGGCACTCTTAGTCATGCTTCCTGTGGAAGCCGCCAGCAGCCACCGGGCTTGGGTGTCCTTTGCGTTTCAGACACCCGAGCAGCCTCGTCTGCTCCTGTGTGCTTCCCCTAGCGGCCTCCACCTTGCCCTTTCCCTACGGAAGTGAGACCTGGGGGTTCAGTGGCCACATGAGGAGTCCGCCCAGAGCACCAGCCCAGACTCCACGGGCTAACATCAGGATACATCTGGTGTCTCCCTTGGTGCGGGACAAAGCTGCCCGAGTTGAGCCTGGCTAGGAACCAGGCCATCTCTCCTCTGAGCCCCACCTTGAGTCTTCTTCTGCACTGACAGTGGCTACATCAAAGACCCACAGTTCCCAGCTCCAAAAAGGGAAATCAACCCCTCCCTGGGAACTGAAGGAAGGAGACGTTTTGGTAAAATGCTGAAAACTCCCAGGTAGCTGGTGGTGGTGGTTGCTGTTTTCCCTTGGCCTGGCTCTGGATCCCGTGTGCTGGTAGCCATAGGAATCTGTTTTGCGCTGGTCACGTGGTAGATGCTTAAGAAAGGCTTGTTGATTGATCAGTTGCGGATTTTCCTGCACCTAACATTTGAGAGATCTGTAGCAACACCACTAAATGGGTCAGGTCAGCTTTGCTGTCCCAGATGGAGTGCAGGCAGTGCATTCACATGGGCAAGAACCATGTGGACGTGGCTTTGTGGCCGCCATTTTGAAAGGGAACCAAGGAACAGGGCAAAGGGCAGAGATTTCAAAGAGACTCAGATGTCAATGGAGAAGTTCCCATCACAAGATTAATGATGTGGATCTAGACTGGACCTTGGAGGGACACTGAGACCAACCAGCCCAAGTTACAGCTGAAAAGACAGTCGCACACTGTAAATGAGTTGGCCAGGGTCACCCAACTAGTAAGTATTGAGGGAGGGATCTGACCCCAAAGGGTCCTGATCTTACGTCCCTCAGTTTACAGGAATGTCATAAGGAGCCGTGGAAAATGTTTTGCTCATATCTTTATAAAGGGCCCCCAGAGCTTCATCCACTCTCCCCCAATGGCTCTATTCTCAAGTATAAGTCTACTCTGGACAGAGACCAGACCATTGTGTTAATGGAGACCCTGCTTTTCATCGGGCGTCTTCACAGCTTGAACGTAGTAAGAAATTGGAGCTTTGCCACCCATGCAGGACAGCCCTGGCCTTCAGTTTGCTGCCACTCGAGTCGAGGTGGTGATGGCCAGCTCACAAGGCCTCTGCCCCTACTTGGAACATCACCCCTACCCCTGAGGTCAATAGCAGATGTCGTCAGAAGGTACAAAGCAGGAGAAGCCACAGGCGAGGCTTTGGTTCCAGAGGGATCCCGGGGAATGGCTTTGCTTCCAATGCCATCTGCAAGCCAGGGTCCAGCTTTGTAAAATGAATACAGAGAAGAGGCAGTGACAGTCAGTTTGTGGCCAGGTAGGCTGAGGCAGCCAAGCTGTGCTCCCCCCTGAGAGTCAAAAAAGAGAGAGAGCTGGTGCGGACGTCTCCATGATCTCAGCACATCCTGGCCCCACGAGCCGGTCTAGTTGTGCGAAGGTCTCCGTGATCTCAGCACATCCCGGCCTCTGTCACCCTCTCCCTGAAGCCCTCACATCATGATGATTCTTTGCTGTAATTTTGCATTGGCTGTATTTTGAAACACCACATATAGGAGACATTGGCTCTGTTTTGCAACACAAGCCCAGCGGAGACTTTGGGGACTGCTCCTCTTTCCTCTTTTCCTTTCTTTGGTTTGACTGTCAGCTCTTGCTGGGGTGAGGCCCTGTGTTATATATCTTTTTTCTTTTTTTTTTTTTTTTGTTATACGCCTTTGTACCTGCTTGGTGCCTGGACATGGGAGCCGCGCAGTTTTTGTTGCGTGATTCTTTTGAATGAAGGCGCCCTGATTCTTGCCTTTGGAGCAGGCTGTAGGTGAGGCTGTGACCCAGTGAAGTCTTTCCATTCCTCCTGGTAACCGAACCCCTTGGGATGGGGGCCGAGACGGACTTTGCCGTACTCCACTGTGTTCAGTGACAGCTCGTGCTATGCGGAGACTTCCATACTCGGTGTAGAGCAATGTTCTTTCATAGTGATTCTCTCTCCAGCTCTCCGCCTCACCTGTGTCCCTATGGAAGCACAGCTGGCTCGGAGGAGGAGGAGAGAGAACTGGGCGCAGGGAATGGAGCCCTCCATTTCTGTGGCAGGGAGAGCCCACCTTCCTCAAGAGGGGACCGCCAGGGACCAAGTCAGTCCAGGCAAGACCCGGTGGGCGCGTTGTCATGTCTGCTGTGGTGACTGCCCTCTCTCTCCCCCTTCTTTGGGCTACACCTGGTGTCATGGCGTTGTCGGGGTGGCAGAGGATGCATTCTTTAATCACTCTCAGATCCTTAGAACGGTGGTGCCTGTTGGAAGAAGCTCCTTTGAGTGATTTGGGGAGCGTCGCCAGCCTTGGCCAAGCCCCTCAGAGTCAGAGGTTTGCAGGGTGTCCAGAACCAAGACATTTGGATGCTCTCAGTACCACGTGTGGTGTTTAGGACAGACGTGTGAGTATGGAGTTGTGGCTGTGTTTGAGCCTTTGTAAATAGTTTACCGGCTGATGCAGGTGAAGAACTGGCTGTAGTTTTATCCAAGCAGATCCCAAGGTTTGTGGCCCTGATAGCTTTGGAATGCATGATTGCCCTGCCCTAAAGCCCTTTCCCAGCCCAGGGCCACGCTGTTCACGACCATTGGTTTTATTTGTTGTGGGGCACAGTGTGCCCCGCACGTCTGTGAACCCGGCTGGAAGGTCACATTCTCCGGGGAGATGGCTGAATACCATGCCAGTGTTGTGTCTGCCTGTATACAGCGCCCCTAACCTGCGCCTCCCCTGCAGCGAATGGAAACCTGCGTGATGCCTGGGCCTGGTTTCGTTCTGAAAAGCCGAAATGGGAGTTGTTTTGTTCCAGCTGTATTTCTGGCTTTGCAGATGGGGGTCTCCCCCAGGAGCTGGCCCAGGACTCTCGCCTTCAGCCTTGTGACGTAGGAGTCTGCCCTCGCCTTGGGTCACGCAGGGGCTGAGCATCCCGTTTGTGCCTTAGCTGCACCTGGGCCTATCACACTCTGGCCTCTTTTCTCTTCTGGTGGCTTTGTCTGCTGCCACAATCACCGAGGAGTGTGGGCACACACTCAGTCCTGGGATGCCTTGGCTGGACCCGGGCAGGAGGTGTCAGAGAAAGGCAGCAAACTTAGGAGTCCAAAGAAAGACCCAGCTCTGCTGTAGGGCCCTGGCAAGACCCTGCTCTGAGCCTGTTTCCTATCTGTAAAATAAAGATAATGATACCTGCACTGCTCCTTTCACAGGGTTGCTGTGAAGGCTTGTAGGCATCATTTAGGTCTGGAACCTGAGTTCTAATCATGATATATTATTTTTATGTTTCATGGGAAGCATTGTGATTAATAAACTGTTTAGGGGGTGACACGCTGGTTAGCAATTGCCACCGCAGTGCAAAGTATAGATGTGCCTTTCCTTTACACATTAATGTGGAGGGTTAGGCCTTGGGTTCTCCCCTTCCCACCCACTAAACTTGAATTCAGGTTACTAATTAACTCCCACTTGGTAATTAAAAAACATGCTTTGCTTAAAAGTCTCTGAAAACAATCTGGCCCAGCTGATTAGAGTGACTGGGTTATGGCTTCCTGTGCCCATTGAAAGCCCTCCTCACAAGACCAGGGACCCTCCCTCTGTGCCCAAGGAGCAGGAAGTGTCCCTTTTGGAAGCTAGCCTGGGATCCTGAATCTCGGCGCGGAGCACGGCCTTTTCTTAAAGCTGACTTTACAGGCGCTTCCGCTGTAGTGTCCCAAGTGGCCTGTTGGAGGACCTGCCGTCCATCAGGCACGGCTACTAGACATAGATGTCGGGGGCTGCCCCCAGCAGCCTCTGGAGACCTCAGTTTCTTATCTCTTCCAGGATTATATGAAAGCAGAAATTATTCCCCCACGGACTCTGCAGACGGTCCTTGAAGACGAGGACTCGTTTCAGAGGATTCTAGGATCCTGAATCAGCAAAGGCCTCAGAGACCATGCAGTCAAAGCCCCCATTTTTCCATTGAGGAAACTGAGGCCCCAGAAGGTTGGATGCCTTGCCCAAAGTCACCCTGGGCGTGATTCGGACCCAGGTCCTTGATGCCAGAGGCAGCGTGCGTATCCTCAGGGCCTGGTGCCTTGTAGGTGCTTCATAAATGCTTGGTGAATTGGGTGGAAGATCATGGATGTGAACGGGCTTGGCTGAGTTCAACGTCCCCTCCAAACACAACGGTTCCCACTTCCCACCACGTGCTTCTTTAGACTGGGCACGGCTCCGTCATGTTCCCAGTGACCCTGGCCGCCAACCTCAGTTTTCTGGGGCTCTTCTTGCCCTGACTTTCAGTTGGTCACCATGTACCATCTCTTTCTCCTTTGCATTGTCTTTTGCGTTCATTCCTTCCTTTTTGTCCCCACTGTGGCCACCTTAGCTCAGGCCCTATTGCTTCCAGCTTGGGGGTCCCATTACTTTGTCCCTGCTCTTTCTGGCTTCGGTTTCTCTCCAGCCCACCCTGCCCATCAGTCAGTATGGAATGAATCTTCCCAAAGTATACCCCGGATCATGACATTTCCCCCTCAGGGGCCGGTGATGGCTCCCAGTTTCTGGCAGGATGGAGTCTGAAGTCCTCGGCCGGGTAATCACAGTCACCTAATTTCCTGGGACCCCGGTTTCTTACTCTGTAAAAGGAGGCAGTTGGATCCAGTCCTCTTGAAGGCACCTTCCAGCCTGGTTCTGGTCTTCCCAAAGAAACAGTACAAAGTGTTGGGAGCCACCTGGGATTTGGAAGCACTGGGTTGACATCAAGTCCCTTGATCTTTCTGAGCCCCAGTTTCCTTAACAGTAAAATGGAGATAATGCTTACATTGCAGACAACATGTGCGTGATGAGTGTTATGAGTGACATTAAGAACATGCCATGAATTTTAAGCCATGCCGTCCGCACCCTAAAAATGCTTCATGCTCCTGCCAAACCCAGCTGATGGCCTTTTTCTTCCGTATCGTGGGCTTTCCTTTCTGCAGCCTTTGTCATGCTATGCCTTCTGCGTGGAGTGCTGCCCCCGGCGTCTCTGCCTGTTGGCTCCTCCTGCCTCAAGACCCTCAGAGCATTTAGGTTTTGTTGTTCTCCAGCAGCGGGGTCAGATGGAAAGGGTGCTGGACTTGGAGTCGGTGGGCTTGGCCTTGAGTCCTACCATGGACAAATGTCCATGTGTTATGTGACCCTGGTCCTCCGAGACTCAGTTTCCTCATCTGTAAAATGGTGATGCCAATCCTTGACTGGGTACGCCTGTTAGGGTAGTGGTAAGAAAAGCACTTTCTGAGTCCTAGAGCACCATAGAGATGGGGGTTCTGATGTGTTTTCACATCCTGTTTTCTAATTTCATTCTTCCCCCACTGTGTTGTAAGCACCCAGAGGGCAGGAGAAGATACAGCCTCTCTTTAGCACCCCTTGGATCTCTAATGCACATAGTAGGTGTACACGGAATGACTGAGTGAATGAATGACCGTTTGTTGAATTCACTGCTTCCATCTTCTCTCAGCCCCGTGACGTTCCTCTGTGAGCGTAATAGACCTGATGGCTCTGGTAAGAAAGCCGCAGTTGCCATTTTGCTTCGGTTCACACCCTTCAGACTCACTTAGAGACGGCTGCCCCAGGAGCATATGGGGTTGCGGCAAGAGGGTAATTCCTTTAGGAGCCCTGGGAAAACACGAGAGGCAGAGCCCAGATTTCAGTAGTGACTCCAGGGAGGAGAGGCCTGGCGCCCTGGATCTCTTCATCAGCACGTCAGAAGCCGTGTTTGAAGCACCAGCGCTCAGCACAATGCCTGGCACGTGGTAGGGACTGAATGAGCATCCTTGGGCCAAGCACTGGGCTGAGTGCTGGAGATACGACCAGAAAAGGAAGACAGCCTCTGCTCTCGAGGGGCTCCCATCCTAATGGATGAGACGCCACTGGACGGATAATGGTTTTCTTGGAGGAAGACGTATGAACGCCTGCAACCACAGGGAATTAATACACGCTCTGTGACTTGACCCCAATCACTGATGAACAAACCCAGGAGCAAAGGACCATTAAAAAGAACCTGGAATCCTTAAGGGAGGAGCTCTTCACCTGAGCTTTGTTTTGACTGTGTTGATAACTGTTTCGGTATAATTGGTTTCCTTTGTAGTTCTCTGTATTTTATTTTATGTCTTTAAAAATCCTGATTCTGAAGGGCAGCTCGATGGTGCAGTGGATAGAGCACCGGCCCTGAAGTCAGGAGGACCTGAGTTCAATTCTGGCCTCAGATCACATATTTGACACTTAACTAGCTATGTGACCCTGGGCAAGTCACTTAACCCCAATTGCCTTTTAAAAAAATCCTGATTCTGAGAGGGGGGTCCATCCATCCACGGGCTTCACTAGCCCAGGGAGGCTAGGATCCAGACAAGAGCAAGGACGTGATAGAGTCGGAGGGTAAGATTAGAGTCATACCTGGACCTGGGGGCAGTGCCAAGCTTCAGAAAGCTTTCTGTGACCAGAAAGAGGTGAGCCGATAGTGGGAGACTGAGGCATGTGGGAGCCATGCAATGGCCCATCCCCACCTGCCACGGTGAGCGCAAGCTGATGCTATGAATGGAGCAGGGAGCTTGGGGGCTGAAGCAGGCATCCCTCTGTGGCCCGGCTGCCGTGTCTGACTGGCTAAAATTGGCCTTCCCAGAATGCCCTGCTGGGGAGAGTCCTGGGTGCCCGGGCTGCAATGCTTGGTTGGGAACTTCAGTTCACACCTGTCTTCGTGTTGGCTAAATAGTGACTGTCATTCTTGCTCTCCAAAAAGGAACTCAGGCTTCGGTAACCTGGTGTAACTCCCCAAGCACTTCCAACCAGCTGCTGACGGAGGTGAAGTCAGTGTGATCTGGGCAGGAGAGGAGTCCACGGATGACCTTGCATTTCTAAGTGGTCCCTAGCAGGAGACTTGGGGGATCCAGGAGTCTCCAGAGGGCAGCCAGGAGGAGGATCCTGGGAAGGAGAAAAAAGCCACGGTCTTATCAGAAATGACTTGTAACTTTTGTTAAGTGCCCAGAGAGTTCTGGACGCTGCCTGAGGCTGGAAGAGAGATGATCCCTACCCTCCTACAAGTGACAGGTTTCAGGAGGAATTGTCTGGTTGAGTTTACTGGGTGTCACTCTCATCTGAAAATAAATTCTCCATCCCCAGTAGGCTTCTTTGAGAACTAGAAACCCCAAAGAAAACCATGTATTTTGGGATGGTACAGTGCGGAGAGAGGCCTGGGACCGTTCTGAAATGCCCCATTTCCCAGAGTTCACTGCTCATATTCCAATATTTTGGGCGAGACTGGGCAACAGGAACAAGGATGGCTGGCAAGACCAGTGGACCAGGGAACAAAAGCTGGTCCTTTCTAGGGGCTGAGGCTGGCGGGCTGATCCCGTTACAGAGAGGCTGAAAAATCCCTCATTGAGTAACTTTAGGAAAGTGGACATGAAGCCTCCCCCTGCCTCCCCCTGCCTCCCCAGGCCCTCAGTTCTTCACCTGCCGTGTGTCCTGTTCTCATTCCCTGGGAGCTTTCAGCTCTGAGCTGCAGCCTTGCTTGAGACAGCCTGACTTGTCTGAAACAGCTTTCCCAGAGCTGCTCTCTGTAAGTCTCCTCTGGTGGCTGAGATGGGTGAGAGACGGGGGCTTGATGATAGGAGGTCAGGCAGCTTCGGCATGGCCCGAATGGCTGGGCAGAAGTCACAGTCAGTAACAGCTGGATGCTGACTTGGAAGGAGGTCTTCAGGGGAGGACCCCAGGGATCGGTGCTTGGCTCCAGCCTGTTTAATATTTTTATCAGCGACTTGAACAAAGGCAGAGATGGGTTAGGGTTATAACCACCCTGTTTACAGATGCTGCTAAGCTGAGAGAGATAAGTAAATTGCTGGAGGACAGTTTTGGCAGTTCAGAACATCGAGTTAGAGCTAGAGACCATTTAATTGGGATCCCCATAAAGGGCTGAGCTTGAGTCTTAAGGACAAATGGAGGAGGGGTGACAAGGTCGCAGTTAGGACTTTAGTGCCCTGGGAGTGAGCCCAGTCTGGGTCAGCAGTGGATAGGGCGCCAGGGCAGTCCTGGAGCTAGCTGGCATGGGGCATCCAGGATCATTGCCCAGCTCCGCCACCTTTAGAGTATAGCCTTCAGTTCCAGCTGCCACTGTTTAGGAAGGATGTTGCTAAGCTGGAGGGAGGTGAAGGATCCTTCCCTGTGAGGCTGGTGGGCGAGCCTCAGGGGACCACGGGAGCAGTCTTGGAAAGGCCGTCGTGTGTCCGAGGGACGGGGCTCGTTCTGCGTGGCTCTAGAGGGAGAACTTGGAGCAATGAATGGAAGGGGCAGAGGCACTCAGGTTCACTGGTGGGAGAAGCTTCCTGGCAGAGCCTCCCCATTGGTCATGGGGCCCATTTATTTGGCTCACCAGCTCTGCTGAGGTAGAGGCTAAGCCAGGTCATCAGTAAGAAGGTGGTGATGGGATCGGACCACACTTGTCTGCTGGCCTCCAGCTGTCCTGAGCTGAATCTGTGTACCCTCTGGCCCAGCCTAAGAGGCACCCAGAGAACAGAGTCCTTGCTCTCTCTGTCCCTGCTGCCAGATTCCATCCATAGAGACAGACCCCTTGGGACCAGCCACAAAGGGGATGTGGCCCCAGCTCTGGAAGAAATCTGGACAACTTCATTCTTGGAGGGGGGGTGGCGGTTGTTCAGCTCAGGCTGACAAGCTCCAGTCATTTGGGGAAGACAGTGTGAGTTTCATGTTGGGCCTGGCCAGTGAGGGTGAAAAAATCCACACTTCAAGGTGCAGGATTCAGGAGCCATGCAAATGCCATGAGGTTTTTGGAGAGGGAAGTCCGATGGCGTTACATGAGGTGGTTGGTATCAGGGCCCTTCCGATAAGAAAATCAGGACATGGAAACAGCGCCAGATGAAAAGACGGGGTGAACCACATTCAGTGCGGGTGGGCCTCTGCCCTAAGATTCACTGACTGGTCTGAGCCCCCCTGGGGAACAAGTGCAGGACTGCCCCAACCTCAGAGAACCCTGTCAGCCGTCCTCATGAGTCTTGTCCTAATCATTTGTCATGTGTGGGCACTGTTAGACCATGTGGTTTGTCAAGATGGCGCCTAGACCGTGTTGAAGCCCTTGATGACCGCAGGAGAAGAGGACGCGGGACTCTTGGACTGAGGCCGGACAGACTGTGAAACCTGCGAAGGGCTCTCTGCCGGTCCCCTTCTTACGCTGCGGCCAAACTGCGGGGTCATGGAGCTTGACCACAGAACAAACGACGTCCCATCTGAGAATCACTGGGCTGTGGCGTGACAACATCAAAGGATTTTGGAGCTGGAGGGACCTTAATGATCTTCCCTTTACAGATGAGGAAACTGAGTCGGAAACCAAGGAAGGATCAGAACCATGCAGGCCCAAGCTTGCCCCCTATGGTAAATTCTCTAGATCCCAAATGTCCCGTGGTGTTAGAACCTTGGCTTTTGAGAGGTTTGGGGAGAGCCGAAGATACTGGAGATTTGCTGTGACCTGTGTTCTTTAGTCTACTGGCAGACTTTGGCGAGTGGTCATCCTGCATTGGACACGGTGCCCTGGACACACTTAGAGCCACGTTCTCAGAAGGCGCGCCATGCCTCTCTCAGGCGTTAGCCAGGCTCAATAAATGCTCTGAATTGTTCATCAGGGCTTGACCTCGCTGGGTTCTAAAGGATTTGGTTTCAGCTTCTCTTGTCTGAAGACAAGCAAAGCAGAGAGGGGAGGGGCTGGATTTCAGACCTCACACCATAGTAACTAAACTGGAGGGATTAACTCTGCCGCTTTCAATAGAAGGCCACCTCTCGATTGGCTCAGGGACGGTCTTGGCTCGTATTTGGGGCACTGCTCTGGGGAGAGGGAGATTGAGAAGGCAAACTAATCACACATACCGGGAAGGATTTCGGGCCCGGCGTGATCTGTTCCCTAGTATAGCCCAGGCGGTGCCTGGAGAGTCTGAATTCCAGCCCGGCCATTGTGGGTGTCATGGAAAGCACCCTCTTCCTATCTCCATTCAGTGTGTAATGTGAAGTCTCCTTAAATAAGGCCACAGTTAATTATGCCAGCAATTATCAAATATTCTTCTACCATTAGGAAAAAAGTCATCTGGCGGTTAATTATCCAGCCTGCACCTGTCACAAAATCCTTTCGTTATGGGTTGAGCTGCTAAAGCTCCCCGCGTCTCAGCAGTTTATGTGATGGGGGATGGGCACTAAGGCTGGGTCTCCAGGACACGTCTCTGGTCGCTTCCGTCCTGGGGACTGACGAGGTCATAGAATCCAGGCTGTTTCCCCATTCTCTTCTGGGGATGATCACTTTGCATTTGCTTAGAAATGTGATCCTGTACATGGTGATCTGTGAAGGTGTGGGATGGTGCTATTTTCCCTCCTGTTTTCCTGGCCGTAATATTTACGTGAACTGTGTCTGATGCTCTTGTCAGTATTTGGGTATTTTCGAGGAACAGCCATGTGTTCAGTCCATCCACCAGTTCTCCCATTTATCAACGAGAAGAGATTATCAAGTGCCTCCTCTGTGGCTTGAGCTGTCCAAGGTACTGGAACGACCAGACAGAAGCAGCTGATGGGGCCCCTACCCTCCAGGGGTTTACATTCTGCCCAGGGAACCACACCCACGCCAACCAGGGAATAGTGGGATGCTGTGGCCCTGACAGTCTGTGCACGATCTGCCCAGAGAAGGGAGGGACCCCTGTGGGCATCCCTTAGGGCATGAGGAAGGCTGACCATCATCAGCCATTGTTGGCAGGGGCACTGATGCCGTCAAGCATCCACCACGGACTGGCTGCTGTTTGGCGTCAGGGAGCTAGGTGGGGATTTTGGATTGTGAATTCTCACAGTAGGCAACAGGAGCCCCTCATTTTGGCAAGAGGTGGGGTGTTGGATTTATCAGGCAGTGGTCCAGGACTCTAACCTTCCTAGTCTTGTCTGAACAAATGAAAAAGCATTGACTGAGTCCTGACTCTGTGCCTGGCCCTGAGCAGAGGGCTAATCCAGAGATGGCCAGTACCCGGACAAAACTTTCTGACCTTAGAATCTCAAGTCCCGGGAGCTGGAAGGAGTCAGCCTAGAGCGAGGAGCTCCTCTAGTCTGATGCCCTCGTTTGACAGGTCAGGAAACTGAGTCTCAGGGAGGTGAAGTGACTTGCCCGGTCACGGTACATTGATACATGTAGTGGGAATGGAGGATGCTGGCCTGGAAGGATGGGAGCCGTGTGCGCTCTGCCCTCGCTGACCGGACCTGGGCGTTCAGGAGAGGGGTCTGAGTGTGATCTGCGTGGACTCGAGATGGAACGCAGGGCCACCAGCACTTCTCTGCTTCCCAGATTTGGCTTCAGGGCCTCTCCTGCCAGCAGCCACATTCAGCGTCATGAAGGCTGAGCCCCCTGAGGCCAGTGACCTGGCATGTGGTGTGTAGAGAGAGTTCCCAATGGACTGCAAGGGCGGTCACTCTGTGTCTCCTTCCTGAGACTGGGCTGGGCTCTTTGTCCTTCCAGGCCCTCTTCTGTACTCACCTTGTTATCTCTTGGGGGGGGGAACATGAGGGTCATAAAGTCATCCCACCCCCCCAGCATTGTCACCATTGGCTCCGTGAAGGCATCGTGGTGTCAGCAATAGTCATACGGGCTCTTCTTCCCTGCTCCCCATGACTGGTGAGTGCTCTGTATGCAGTTGGTGCTTAATAAATGTTCTTGGAAAACTTTGTCCTGAGCAGATGGAGAACTGAAATGGAAACTTTTTATTTAGACCCATCCCCTAATAAGCTTGAAAGGTGTAATTGGTAGGTGGTGCTAAGCAACCAAGACAGTCAATCCCTACTGGGGCCAAAGATGCTCCAGGCATCCTCCTTCAGAGAACTGGGGGGGGAGGAGGCAAAGGGAGCCCCAACCCCATCCAGCAGACTGTCAGAATTCCTTGGGCATGCTGAGGGGGTCTCTGGGGAGCTGGAGAATTGAGTGCTGTTCTGAAGAGCATTTCTCATCCCCTGGCCCGTGCCTAGGTGGTGATCTGGTCCAGCTGGACCTTCTGAGCTGCCCT
Source organism: Vombatus ursinus (assembly GCF_900497805.2). Classification (NCBI taxonomy): domain Eukaryota; kingdom Metazoa; phylum Chordata; class Mammalia; order Diprotodontia; family Vombatidae; genus Vombatus; species Vombatus ursinus. Next base: position 3,286,208 of record NW_020951131.1, read on the forward strand.
CTGGCTATGTCACTTCTGCCCCTGGGAGGCAGAGGTCGTTGGGAGATCCCGGACAGCCCCAAGTATCCACAAACTAGCTGTGTGACCCTGGGCGAGCCACCCTCACTTCCCTGCGGTCTCGTTTCTTTAGAAGATGAGGTCATTGCTCAGGGCATTCGAGCGTCTCTCTGATGGAGAAAGGAGCCCCAACCAAAGCACATTTATTCTACTTAACGTTTGAGTGGCAAGCACTCCCTATGGCCCAGGGGCCCTTGGGCTCCGGATTACCCTTCTTGGGCGTGCGTTTCCTGCCCCGGCTGATGGAGCCCAGACTGTGCCTTAGCGCTGTCTGCCTAGCCAGAGTCATTGCCCTCATCTGGGCCTCCATGTAAGATTACAGGAAGAACCTAGGGTGCCCGGGGCCACTGCCTTACACAGCTCATTGTCAGTGATTATCCTAGAGCATTTCAGAAGGGCTGCGACTGTGGGAGCCCCTGGGACGAGCAGCTGCCCCGACTGGCCTGCCCCCAAAGCTCTCAAGTGTCCTGCTCAGACACTCTGCGAGTGGCCAAGGCACAGTGGGGTTGTTAGAGAAAGTGGAGTGAAGCTGGAGGTGCCCTTCGAGGCCATCACTGGAGGTGACCTTCAAGGCTGTTACTAGAGGTACCCTTCAAGGCTGTTACTAGAGGTACCCTTCGAGGCCATCAGAACTGTGACTCTTATTTTTTAGATGAAGGAACTAGGTCCTGAGAAGCTGTGACTTGTCCACGCTCACACAAACATAGAGTGTCTGGGGCAGGATTTGAATCCGAGCCTTGCTCCCTTCCAGTCTAGCCCCCTCCCCCTCGTGTCGGGCCCCCTTGTTCCATCCCCAGCAAGAAGACAGCATGTATTTGCCCACATTCCCCTAGAATTCCCTCATCTGAGTTATCCATTCTGTGGCTTGGAGAGTCCCTGATCATGGAGACCAGGGAGATCCGAGCCGTTGGGGCCCTTGGGCAGGGTGCAGTGGCAGGATAGTGCTGAGGGCTGGGCAGTCTCCTCCCTTCAAGCAGAGGCTGCCGGTCTCTGCCCCCCAAACCAGCGGATCCCAGTCTGCATTGCTCACAACGTGTAGGCTGGCTGGGCTGGGCAGGATGGGAGGACCCAGCCACTGGCAGCACAGGGACACAGAGGTGCATCCCTTTTTCCAGACTGGGTTGTTTTCCCTCTCAACTCCTTGGTAGGCTCTCCAGCTGCTGGGAAAAGACACCAGAGCTTCCCCAGAATCGCCCAGCACATCCATCATGCTTGCCTCCAGTTCCTGTCAAATAATCAAAGGAATCCCGTTGGTGTTTGAGGATCAGGACTGACTGAATGCAGAGAAGATGGAATGTCAAAGTTCACCCATGAAACAATGTGCCTGCCCACCAGGCTTCCCATTGATCCGGCAGAGATAGAAGCGAGCAGTGGACCTGAGTGGACCTCCAGCTGAGGCTGGAGACGTAGTGCCGTCACAAACTTCTGGACTGAAATGCTTTGGATGAACCTCTCTGGGGTTCATGACATCTGCACATTGTTTAGCAATCAGAGAGGAAGATTTCAGAGGTCTAGAAATAAGCTGCAAGAAGTGAGAGGAAGGTCATGGAGGGATCTGTTAGAGGGTGAAATGGCCTTCTTTCTAGGAAGTTGCAAAACCCCAGTAAAGAGGGTTTGGAAGAATGGACCCGGGGCTTTGCAGTTCATCTTAATGTTTTGTAGGAGTCCTGTGGGAGGTCCAGGCTGGCAAGCAGGCATTGGGACGCCTGGAGTATCACCAGGGACTCAGATGATCGTCGTTGGAGGCCCGTCTGGTGCAGCTTTGCAAGCACCTGAGAGATAAGTGTACCTTTAGGCACAGATCTGGAGAACTGCTGGATCAGAAGCTCCATGAAAGGCAGGGAAGGGGCTTTGGTGTGCGTTAGTTCAAACCTTGCCTTGGCTCTGATGGCTTCGAGGGCCGATTCTGTAGCACATTCTTTTTTTTGTTTTGTTTTTGTTTTGTTTTGTTTTGCTTTTTGGTGAGGCAATCAGGGTTAAGTGCTTTGCCCAAGGTCACACAGCTAGTAAGTGTCAAGTGTTCAAGGCCAGATTTGAATTCAGATCCTCCCGACTCCAAGGCTGGAGCCCTATCCACTGCGCCACTTAGCTGCCCCTCTGTAGCACGTTCTCAAGTCACGTTCTTGGGTCTCCTTGAGTATCTTTGGGATCTAGGGCCAACAGGCGGCTTGCCAGAAGCGCTGAGAAGGGCGAGCTGCATTATTTTGCATGAGAAAAAGGCCACTCGAGCCTCCTTGCCAAAGCAGAGCCATCTTGCTCATTAATCAGGAGTTTGAGATTCTTGGAGAGATCTTAGCAACCCCCTACCAAGTCAGACTTAATTGAGCACCATCGGTCTTCCTTAAAGGCACTCTTCTGGAGCTGTCTCCTCCTTTAAGGCTGGGAAAGTTTTCAGTGGAATTCAGGGGATTGTCCCCATTCTGACCATGTCAAATTTATGGCCTCTGGAAAATGTTTCATGGGATAAAGCTTCGGGTTTCTCGGAGGTGCCTTGAAACGATGTTCGTTCTTTTCCATTGTCTAGATCATTAACCCTCCGGACCCTTTGGGTCAGGGTAAAGGTAGGGAAGGAAGGACTGAAAGGAGTGGTCAGTGTGTTGGCCAACACGCTGGATGTCTCTACTTCAGAAATGATAAAGGGACCCAGGAGGAGAACCCACGGAGCCTGCTCTGTTGCCAAGCTGGGAACGTGCCCGGCATTCAGTCCTGGCCTCCCTGACTGCCCCGGCCTTCCCAGGGGCCTCCAGATGGTGTTGGGCATGTGATCTCATGTGTCCTGCAGACTCGCTGTCCCTTCCCAGAATTCCAGGTGGGCTGCCTGGACTCTCGCTGACCAGCACTTGGGAGGGGGATGCCCCTTTTTCCTTTCTCTTCTCTCTGCAGCACCAGCCCCCTGGGGGATTCCAGGTGGAAGGGGAGGTGCTGCATCTTTACATCGTCGAGGTGCCACGTTCTGCCTGCCCCGAGGGAAATGGGCATCTCTGCAGGAGCGACTGGAGTGCCGGGCATGGAGAGCCTGAGGTCTAGCCCTATCTGTAGGTTTCCTTCCTCTTCCTAGAGAGATGAGAGGCTGCCTGGAAAAGAAGACGGGGCTGATTAGCCTAATGCAGTCTCTGCAGCCTCTTCTCCCTCCAATGCCTAGCTAAAAGGTCAGGAGGGCTTACACAGGCTCTGATCGGAGAGGATGTACCAGTCAGCAAGCTGTCCACAGCGATTTGGGAAGCTTACGTTGCCGGCCAGTGGTGAGCCTTTGGGTAGTGACTCTTGTGGTGCCAAGCGGGTGGTTTCTGAAATGCCAGTGGAGGGGCTACCAGCGATTAGTCAGAGCTGCCCAGCCCTGGACACTCTGTTAGTTTGAAGAGAGGTAGCTTAATGGGGGCAGGTCAGCTGGAATTAATGAGCATTTCTTGGAAGAACATGGAGTGTGAGACTCAGTCCCTGCCCACCCCTTCATCCATCACCCTCAAGCCCTGGAAGTGAAGCTGGAGAGCTGGGGGGCCTCGGCGGGTTCTTCATTTGGGCCTGGGAAGGAGGATGGCGTCTCCTTCATGTGCCCAAGGGCACTTGGCTGGTTTGGAGCCCGGCCATCTTAGGACCTGGTGTCTCTCCTTGCTTGCGCTGTGAGCAGTTTGAGATTGAGGAATGCTGGGATCACCAGAGTTCTGGTCCTGGAAGAGTGAGCGGTCAAGGCCACGGTAGTGTCAGTGGGGGAAGGGACGTGACCACAGTGAAGGAAAAGGAAGGACTGTCAGCATCCTGGCCCCTTTCAGATCCTGGGTGTGGTCTGGGCCACCAAGCAGCTTGTTGGGATCATTTGGGGGTCCTCACTTCATAGGGTGATAGCCTCCCAGGAGCAAGAAAGGAGCCCGGAGGTCCAACCCAATCCTTTCACTTGGTGGAGGAGGGAAGTTGAGCCTAGAGGGACGTGTGCAAGTGCGGTAGGCTGAATGGCAGAACTTGCCACCAATGGTTTTTCCATTGTATATGTAAATTCTTTTTTTAAATTTTTTTTTAGTTTTAGGCAATCGGGGTTAAGTGACTTGCCCAAGGTCACACAGCTAATAAGTGTTAAGTGTTTGGTCTGAGGCCTGGATTTGAACTCAGGTCCTCCTGACTTCAGGGCTGGTGCTCTATCCACTGCACAACCTAGCTGCCCCTGTATATGTAAATTGAAGTTGATGTTTGTCACGTGCATAAGAGACTCAACAATTTTCAAGCTGTTAGACAGTGCCACAGTACACAGAGTGCTGGGCCTGGAATCAGGAAGACTCGAGTTCAGATCTGACCTTGGGTGACACGTATTGGCTGTGTGACCTTGGACAAGTCACTTAACCTCTGTCTTCCTCAGTTTCCTTGTCTGGAAAATGGAGATAATGATAGCACCTCCATCTCAGGATAAAATGAGTTAATAGTGTCTTGCACATCTCAAAGTGCTATCTAAATGTTGGTTTGATGATAACCTTTTAATCTGTGGGTCCCTTACAGAAACCTTCCCTGCCTGCCTTGCCCCGATTTGATCTGGTCACCCTTACTGAAATGACTGGCATCTATTGGCCTCCCATGAGTCACACTCCAGGGTTTCAAAGATCCAGCAGAGTTGTATTTAGTCTTGAAAAGGTAACCAACCTCAGCACCACCCTCTTACCCCCCTGTATTTTTGGTAATATTAAAGCCTCCATGAAACTTCACACCGTAATTGCAAATCTATATCAAAGTACACACACGTACACAACACACACGTACATATGTGCACATGTACCTACATACATGTACGCATGCATAAATACCGTATCATGAGTTGCAAAGAAAATTGAAAAGATAAACTGATAAACTGTCACCCCCATGACTTTCCATGCTCTGTCAGGTGATCTCGAGGAAGATGTTATGTTGAGTGGCAGATCTCCTGGTGTGGGACAGCATTTCCACAGGACACATTAGCTGAGTTCAGCATCATTGGAGGGAACATCGACATTGATGAAATCATAGATCCATTGAAGTGTAAAATTACATGTTAAGATGATTATGAACTTCACACTTAAAAAACTAATAGATAAGCCACATGAAAGGATTTGAATATACCCAAAAAATCCTGAAACTTTAAACTGTTTACATTTTGATTCAAAAGAAAATAAATAATATGATAAATAATGTGTAATTTATAATGTGTTTACAGATAAAATAAATTTATAGATATTTATAGATTCATACACTGACGTTTTTAAATAAAATAGCATTTTAGGGAAACAAAGCGCACATTTGCCTCGTATCCCCTCTTGAATCGCTCCATGTATTTCTAAAGATTTGTCGCCCGTGTAGATGGTGTGCGTGTGCGTGCGTCCCCGTAGCGCTCTATTTCTGCAGTCGTCGTGAATGCTTCTTTAGTCCGTCGGTCTCACGCTCAGGGTTTCCTTGTGTTCTTCGTGGTTCTCCTTTATTATGGCACCGTGATATCCCTTTCTATCAGGCTGCCCTCATTTCTTCAGCTAGTCCTCAGGCATTGGGCACATGAGTTATTGTCAGTGTTTTGCTATTTCAAATAAGGCCATCAGGAATATTTTTTCACAGACCTGTATGTTTTTCCTTTTGTTAGTATCCTTAGGATATGGAGCATGAACCATCGGCAAAGGCTGTGGTGACCTGAGCCTCTGCACCAGCCTGGAGCATCCTTCTCATCCCTGGCCTTCTTCTCTCCCTCCAACGAATGGAATCTTTTTTCCCTTGTTTTTCTTCTTTTTTTTTTTTTTTTGACTAGGCAGAGGGGTTAAGTGACTTGCCCAGGGTCACACAGCTAGTAAGTGTCAAGTGCCTGAGGCCGGATTTGAACTCAGGTCCTCCTGACTCCAGGGCCAGTGCTCTATCCGCTGCGCCACCTAGCTGCCCCTTCCCTTGTTTTTCTTGGGGTTTTTTTTGTCTGCATGTTTTTGTGCCAGTTTGATCGGTGTAAGGTGGTAGCTCAGCCTTATTCTGTATTGCTCCAAGGTGAGCATTGATTTCTGCCATCAGCACATTATTTCTCCCTGGAGCAACCACAGGCAACATCTGCAGCTGATTCTCTTTTTCCCCAATTTAAAAAAAAGTCCCCAGAGCCCCTGTGACAGACCCCAGTGCCTCTGCTTAGTGTGAGCTGGGGTCATGCTTCTGACTAGCAGTTTGATGACGATGTCTGGTGAGCATGGCGGGGCGGGGTTCCTGCGTGTTTCAGATGCGGGGGCACAGCCTGGCCAGGGGAATGAAGGACACGAAGACAGAACCAGAGAGGCTCGGGGTGGGTTTGGAAGGCTGGGGCCTCCCCTCCCTTTGCCCCCTGCCTGTCGTGAGGTCTGTGCTTCGCGGCACTCCTCTGAGTCCTGGACAGAGACCCTGGGAGCCGGGCCGCCCCATCACCCTGAGGGATTGTCCGACGCCCAGCATTCCTAGGAGCACCTCGATTGGCAGTGCCGCCCCCAGGAGCCCTGTCTGTGTGAAACAGGGACTTCAGTCAGTGCTCCCAGTGCCCTCACTGACTGAAAGGGGGGCAGAGGGAATAAGTGTTCAGACAGCACCTACTATGTGCTAAGTGCCTTCCATATATCATCCCATGGGATCCTCCCAAATTGAGATGCCGATGATGCGGCTGTGAGTTACTCAGAACCCTTGGACCACCGTGCGATGTTGAGAGAGACAGAGCAGACACGCAAAGACACAAAGAGAAACAGAGAGCAAGACAGGGAGGGGAGACAGAGATACATGGGGAGAAGGAGATATGGCGAGGGGGAGGAGAGAGAGAGACAGACAGAGAGACCATTCTTTTAATCCTGTAGTCTGGTGCCATGAACAGAGTATTAGCTTTGGCATCTGGGGACCTGGGTTCTAAACCTGACTCAGAGACATACCAATCTGTGTTAACCTAGGGAAATTGCTTTTCCCTGGGCCTCACTTTGCCTCTCTGTCAAATGGGACGGGCGATGGTGACAGTGGAGCCGCTCCAAACCATTCCTTTTATCTAGACTCAAGGTCTCGAACCTGGCCAAGTCTCTCCCAACCCCGACTGCATCTCTCTTAGTAAGACCTGTGGCCCTTCTCATCCCTGTTGTCACGATGGCCAGATGGAGTCGTGTGTGCCGCCGTTAACGCCGTCACCATGTTGAGCTGGGCCCTCATCGATGAGGGGGCCCCCTTGTCCCCCCATGTATCATCGCAGCGGGGCCTGAGGCGCTAAGAGGTTCAGTGACTGGCCCCGGGTCACATGCTCAGGAGGCTGAGGGGCGGGACCAGACCCCAGGTTGTTCTGACTTTGGGTCCGGCACTAGCTCTTGTACTGCCCTGCCTCTTCCTGCTGTCCTCTCTGCCGTTCAGAGTGACCACAGGAGTGGCTCCTGATGCTGACTGCAGGGGCCTCCGCTTTTAGAACCTCGGGTAGGAAAGCCTCCCTCACGCCTAAGGCTGCATCCTTCTTATCATCCTCATTGCTGGTGCTGAGGGGCCCCTGCCTGGGCTGGTGAGGCCCAGGGAATAGACGCAGGCTGTCAAGGCCAAGTTCAGGCCCAACCCCTGGGCCCGAAGAGGGGCAGTAAGGGGAGGAGGGGCAGGGAGGAAAAGCAGGAGGGGGAGGACGAAGAGGAGGAAGAGGCTGAGGCCTCTAACACCATTTGCCCGTGGGCCAGCTGTAGACCAAACACAGCTTCTCCCTCAGGCGACCTTGCCAGAGGGGCATTGGAGCAAAGGCAGGCAGGCACCTATTTCTGGACATCTCTTGGCGTGTGTCAGGCGAGCTTCCGCCCTCATTTCCTCCTGGGGGGTGCAGGCCTCATTAACGTCTCCATGCCTGTGTACGTGACAGATTCCTGTGCCCTTTGCAGGCGGAGGGAAGCATGCCCGCACTGTATTCAGGACGTGGGCATGGACAGCAGTTGCCCCACTTCTTAGGGCCTGGTTCTCCAGGCCTGGGAGGCCCCTCATCCCTTCCAGGGGCATGGCTTCATCGTTAGTTTTCGTTGGATGAGGGGGTGGGGGGGCGAGTCTGTGTGTTTGCACAGGAGTGTGGTTGCCCCCTGACACCTCCTCCCCTGGTTCCCCAGAGTGCCCATTCGCTGCAGACTGAGGGCCTGCTGACTGCCAGGGGTCAGGGTCATCCAAGAGCCCGGGCACCTGCCAGGAGGTGGTGGCTGGGAGTCCTGATGGTAATTAGCAGAGAAGTCCTCAGGTTTTCCAGCCTGATGCTGGAGCTGTGACTCCCTGACCAGGCCGTGCAAACAGACTTGGGGGAGGGGACTCAGCCCTTCCTCCTGTTTCGTGCCCACATTTCTTGTCTTTGGCCCTCAGTGGGGGAGGACCTCCATCAGGGTGGAGGACCCTAGGGCCGTGTTGGGCCGCCGACCTCTTGCCTTCTGCTTTCCCATCTCCTTGTGCCCTCCCTCTGTGTCCAGAATTGGCAGGTCAGCTGCCCTCCTTAGCCCTAGGGCAGCCCTGGGGGGGAGGCCTCTCTTTGCCTTCCTCCTTGTTGTACCCCACTCTTTTTCAGTGGCTATATCAGTGTCACGATCCCAGGTTTTCTGGCAGCTGTTGGAAATCTTGCAAAAAAGAAGTGACCTTCGTTGTCAGATTTGGGCCCCGAGGACTGGTGGGTGCCCACGTCCCCCGCCTGCCCTGTTTCCTCAAAGGCCTCATGGCTTGATTTCTGCGCGTTGCTCATTGGCCTTGCTTCTCACCTTTCCTCAGTCTACCCTCAGACACGGCTCACATCTGGAGCCAGGAGGGCATCTGGAGGTCAGGGTGCAGAAGTGACCCCATGGCCATGGGTCAGGGTAGGAATGTGGAGCATCTTGGAATGATTCAAAATGGGGCGAGTGAGAGATGGGGGTGTATGTGTGTGTGAACTTTATGTATTATATGTGTGTGTATATGTGCATGGAGTTATCAATTGATTCATTAGAAGAAAGGAGCATGTGCCGGTGCTGCTTGGTCTCGCCCCGCTGGCCTGGCGACCCCTATGAAGACAGTGCCGCGTGGAGAGGGTCTCCTCACGCTCAGGCTGAGTTCTGGCATTCAGTGCTGGCACTTTTCTTTCCTTCACCTGACTCCTCATTTCCTGAAGTTGGTTTCCAGGCTGGTGCTGCCATTTGCATCTTCTCCCGCCACTAGTGGCTTGACTTTGGCATTACTCTGTCACCAGTGGCAGGAGTGCCATGCGGGGGCTCTGGACGGGAGCTTGCAGGTCCGTCTTTCGCCATCTCCCTTGTCTGGCTCCCCAGCTGACCTGGGGGCTCCAAAGGAGACAGTGGCCGTGCCCCGTTTTTAGAAGCAGGTGGTTCTTGGGCTTGGAGAGCTGTGGGGACTCGGGGCACCAGGCCTGTGGTTGTTCCTCCTTTCTTCTCTTCCCTTTGGGCATCAGGTTGCGTTGCCTTGTAACAGGAGAGACGCTGAGGAAGTTGAGGCATCGGTCAGCGTGGGTCCAGGTGGGCGGCCAGGTGAGCCTTTGAGACCCCTGACCTTTGGGTGCCCACATTGCAGGGGCCTCTCCTGAGGGTCAAGTTTTTGTGCACAGAGGAACGTTGGGCTTGGAGATGCCCGAGAGCGTTCCTCTAGGGCACTTTGGGCTGTAGCCCCTTCCCCTCAAGCCAAGGCGAGCCCTGAGCGGGATCCCACAGGACACCTTCCCCCTGCCCAGCACTCCGTTCTCCGTCGTTTTTGGTGATTTGGATCAACTGTGTGTCAAGTGCTAACAGGAGGTTGAGCAGGTGGAAGGGGTCTCACCTTCCACCAGAAATCCCAGCCCCCACCTGGCAGCAGGAAGACAGAGCGAGTATTTGTGTGTGGGCACCGCAGCCACTCCAAAGCTGGTGCCTTTGAGCCCTCTGCCCCTGGCACCCCGCCTTGTAGAAGAGACCTCGTGGGCATCAGAGGGCACAATTGGGAAAATGTCGTCAGCAGGGAGATTTTGGAGCGTCCTCGAAGTGACTGGGCTTCCTCGGCTTCCGAGTGGTCTGCCTGAGGCCGGCTGTCAGGCCACAGTTGTTTAGCCCAGGGCTCTGGATGCTCGGCTTGGTGGAAACTGAGAGGGAGTCCGGTGACAGGACCAGCGAGGACCTCCCAGCTCTGCAGGGGCTGAGGATGCAGATGCTGGGTATATCCTGCAAACATTTAAAGTGCAATGACCAAAAGGGGAAAAGGGAAGAAAATGGACCTGGCAGGAAGCTTCCAGGTGTGTTGAGGTATGCACCTGGGAGAGCTAAATTAACCAACATCTGATCGAGCCACCGGCTGGCCCAAAGCGAGCTACATGATTGGGACCCAAAACAGACTTTGGGATGATTCCCGAAGTGGTTAGCCCCAGCTCTCCATCCTCTGGGCTTTAGTGTCTCCTAGGACTGGGGCTACGGTGGTGGGGCAGGGGCTTATCAGAGATTCAGGAAGCATTGTGCCCTGCCTTCTGCAGAAGGACTAACATACCTCCTAAGGCAGGGAAACCACAAAGGAGATCGATCATTATTGAAGGGGGGAGGGCAGTCATGGAGGACTGTTCAGCTCAGGGCTAAGGGGACCTTGGTTTAAATCTACCTTTTACTCCCTGTGTGATCTTGGGTGAGTCCTCTGGGTCCCAGGTTCCTCATCTTAGATGAGATGACCTCTGAGGTCCCTGCCAGGGTGAGTCTGTCATAGTGAAGGGGCTGACCTTGGTGATCACAAAGGTCTCTCCCAGCCCTAAATCCTTGGGGCATCCCCCTCCCCCTACTGTGCCCAGCGTTGTGCTAGGCCCTCCAGCTGAGGCTGTGAGGCAAAAATCTGGTCCCTTCTTCAGGGAACTTCCAATCTGGCTGGGGAGACAAGAGAAAGCCCTAGAGAATGATGAGGCACAAGTCTCCACATGGGCAAGAAGGACGCCGTCCTGTTGTAACCTTTACAAACCCAGTGCAGTACAAACCGCCAGCACACAGGACGGGGCAGCGTCCACCTCCAGACACAGTCACGACGTCCCACCACACTCGGCTGGGGCGAGCCTTCATCCCTCTCTCATTCACACTCGGCCCCGGTGTCTCGCTGGGGACCGGCGCAGGCCCTGGGCCCCACTTGGGTGACATTCCAATGGGATTGTGACCTGGGTGGAGTGGGGACAATGGCCGGGCCAGCTGGCACAGTCCATGCCCAAGAATGCAATGACAAGCGCAGGGCACAGAATAGCCTGTGGACAGTTGTGGTGCCCAGGCGTGCCCAGGCATGCCAGCGAGTTAAAGAAGAAGGACGTCTTTGTTGGCTCAGAAAGATGAGGCCTGTCCTTTTAGCCTGGGTGTGTGCAGGCAGCTTCAGCCTTCACAAGACACCAGCGTGCTCTACTGCAGCCGCTGTTTGTTTCAAGGACTTTCCGCCAAAGAGTGGGTGGCCGCCGAGCCGCCACAGGGTCTTCAGTGGTGCTCCTCCCCCTCTGACCTTTCCCCCAGTCCTGGGCAGCTGGCATCACTCCTTTTTCTCTTGCTGGGATGGCCCCAGGTGTGCGGGCCCAGGGAGAGAAGGAAAGGTCAGCCGGTCATCTGTTGAGGAAGAAATAGCAGTGATTTCTTTGCCCCAGCGTGCCCTGGGGGTGGCTGGCTCAAGGCTAGAACCCAGAACTCCCCAGCCCTGGGCAGTGCTCCCTCTGCCTTTCCGGGAGTGGGGTCCTTCTCTGAACCACCGTAGTCAAACAGATTCAAGGGGGAGTTTTGCAGAAAGAAAGCTGGACAACAGCCAGGCTGGCCCTGCAACCTTCCGCTCTCAGGACCCATCTTTATGAGCTGGTTCAAGAGGAAGGCATTTCTCAGAGTCTGACTTCTGGACCCCTGGGGTTTGGGGAGTAACTTCCTCTTGGGTGGCGTGAAGAGGGAAGAGGAGTTAAGATTTAGGTCTTTCCTTCCCTGCGGGGCGGCAGGGATTACTCAGAGAAGGCCCAGCACTCAGCCTCGCAGACCTCGGGGCGCTGCTGCGGGTGGGTTCTCCTTTGGGAATCCGTTTGGTTCCTCCCCGGGTCATACAAGCTGCCTGAATGGAGTCCAAGGCCCCCATTTTACAGATGGGCAAACTAAGGCTCTGGGAGCTATCATGACTCATCCAAGGTCACTGGGCTTTATGGCACCAGGACTTGAATGCAAAACAGAATCTAAGAAATCTATGCCACAAATTTCCCTGGAATTCAGTCGAGACAAGTGAGAATGAATCCCAGGCCACAAGAGTTCACACACACACACACACACACACACACACACACACTCTTATGTACTCACACATGTCAACACACATTCACACACTTATACCACACACTTAAACACACTTGCATATTCTCACACACTCTTAAATGCTTATATGTATTCTCAGACACATACACACATTCTCACATGTTCATACTTTTACACACATTCACACACTTA
>NW_020951131.1:3298648-3332502 GCF_900497805.2 Vombatus ursinus
ACACACATCCACACACATTCACATACTTATACTCACACTTATACACACTTACATATTCTCACACACTCTTAAATGCTTATACACATACATTCTCACACACACACACACACACACACACACACACACACACACACCAGCCAAGATGTTCCTCCCCAGCCAGGTGGTGCATCTGGGATGTGTGGCACCAAGGAGCTGGGCAGACACAGGACCAGCCACATCCTTCCTTCTCGTGTTCTCGGGCCTGGGACGAGGAGAAGCTGCGTTGGGAGGGTTCACATTTTTCACAACAAGCTCATTCTAGAAAGTGGCCCCACTTTTGCCAAGCCTTGGGCTGAAAACACAAAGAAAGCTCCCAGCTCTGTTTCGGGTCCCCTGTGAAGCAGGACAGTGTTCTCTTTAAATCCAGTCCCCTAAATCAAACCGTGAAATGGCCATTATAACCATCTCACAATAAGGGAAATGTTTTCCAGGGAATTTCCCACCCCCTTCTGATTCTGTAAAAGGCCTAATAGCCCTATAAAAAGACCAGCGTGTTTTTACATCCCACGGACAGATGCTTGGCAGATGTATGCTGCCATTCGCCATGTTGGGTGGTTTGCCTTTCCTGATGTTTTCACGGACGATGCTTATAGGAAACTCCAATTTCATTTGGTGATTATTAAGTGCAGGAACTCTGGTCTGGGGGCGCGGGGGAGCGGTGGTCCTCACATCTTTACAAAGCGCCAATAAACCATACTTCTTTTTAGAGCTACCTTTACTCCATCCCCACTAACGAATCCAAAAGGAAAGTCAGACAAGAATGAGGGCTGATCAAAGAGGAGCCTTTATGGTAGAAATTGGGGGGGGTCCCCTCCTTTAAAAGAAATGTGAGTGAGTACCAGATAAATGGTTCGGCCCTGGGTCCCTCTTGCCTCAGGGGATCGAAGGCAGTGACCTGTAGACATGTCTCCTCACTCATAAATACATGGTATTGTAGAAAGGAGGTAATGAGGTGCCTCCAGCTGCAGGAGGCACGGATGGCTGACTCCACCTTCCCTGTCTTCAGACAGAACGCTCGTATCTCTGTCGGAGGAGATTCTGGCTGCAACTTGGAGGACTGAGCGCACTGCATGACCCAGTAGCCTTGCCAGGCACCAGAGGCCTGCACCTGTCAGCTCTGGCTCTTGGCCTCAGTTTCCCCCCCATCAAATGAGGAGGCCAGACGAGGTGATCTCTGAGCTCCCTCCCTGTCCTGTGAGTTGGGGATTTGCATTCCCCCAAAGGGGCAGTAGCAAGAGTTGTGTCCAGAAAACGTCCTTGGCTGGCAGTGTGGCCCAGGACCCTCCTCAGGCCTGAGTGCTCCCATGGGAGCCTCCTGGGTCCACCCTGGCCTTGTGCCAGAAGGTTGTGTACCTTGGCTTGGGTGATGTGAAGGATTCCATTCATGGGAGAGGAGAGGAGAGGAGAGCGAGGTGCCGTCCCTCCTTCACCCCTTTCTGGAATGCCAACTACAGAGACACAGTGTTTATTTTTCAATTGTGAAAGAAGAGCGGAGGCCCAGGAGTCAGCAGACGCACCTTTGGTTGCCAGGCATTGTGGAGTGTCCTCTTCATGGTTGGCTCGGCAATGGTGCCAGCCTGGGTACAACACTGCAGAGAACAAAGGCTTTGTGAGCCAGTCCTGTGGCCTCCTGAGCTGACCTTCCCAGGCCTGGGAGCTTCTGTCCATGGCACCTGGAGACCAAGATCTCAGGCAATCTACAAGCATTTATGAAGTGCTGGCCAGTGCTCGGTGCAGGGCCCGCCACATGGTAGGGAGGGAGAGCTTCCTTCTTTGGCCTGTCAGTGCCAATAGGCACCTGGGTACCAGAGAGCCTGAGACAAGGGGTCGTTGAGTGCCTTTGGGCTGATCTGCTCCCACACCCAGATAATCCTGTGTTTGAGCAGACGTGCTGGATGATTACAAGGGGGCAGGGCAGTGATTTCTGGCTAGGTAACACCCTTGGTTTGTCTCTTAGAGATAGCCTTTGTCCTGTAGAAACATACCACTTGGGCATCGTGGTTCACTCTGAAGTTTATGGGATTAGCAGGGAGCTGTCCTTGTGAAGACAGGAGCTACGGTGCATGGCAGCAGACTTGGAGTTTTCAGGCGACTAGCTTATATCTTCCCCCAGCCGTCCCACGGCAAGGTCATGGGAGCGCACAGGAGCACGTACCAGGAAATTTTATTTCAGCTTTCACTCTTCTGCTGATTTGCTTTCTGATACAAAGTCAGGTTTTACACCCGGTGCTTCGCTTCTCCCATGCAAGGCCATTGGGTTTCTTCCTCAATTAAGCCTTGGTTGATAAGTGTTGTGTAGTAACCTGGCCGCCATCAGCCCATCTCCTCCTCTCAGGTTGGCAAGATCGATCTGTTTGTATGACATGGGCTTGAATAGCAGAGTTCTCAGGGAGAAGTTCAGAGTATAAGAGGTCAACTGCATGCTTGCAGGATGCTCTAGGGTCATCAAAAAGAAGACCGAGGCAGGAGGGAGGGAGCCGGGAGTCTGCCGGATCAGGCTTTCGGGGCCTCTGGAAGTCAACCTCTGTGGAAAGGCCCTAGAAAAAGATTCAACAACCAGACCCACCTTGGGTGCCGAGTCTAGAGGTCCAAACTGTTCTCTGGGGAAAGGAAACAAGAACAAAGTTCTCTTCCTAAAAGCCAAATGACCACTGGGGAAATGGCAGAAGCGGGCCATCCACTGGCACGGCCCCAAACGACGGGAGACATGAGAACTTCTGACTTCATGGCAGCTGCCTTGGAGCTCGGGCTTCCCAACCTCGGTGTCTCCACTTGTCCCTCGCTGGCTTGGGCGCCACTGGCCAGTTACTTCCCTTCTCAACACATTTCCTCCTCTGCGAACTGAAGGAATTGGATGAGGGCACCCCTCCCAGTCTCCCTGACCTCTAAAGCAGAGGATTCCTAAGAAGTTCTACCTCTCCCAAAACAAGGAGTCTCTGCTTTCCTATAGGATTCCATTAATCAAGAATCAGCACGCGTTGATCATGAGTGCCCTCCCTCCTCCAGTCTAGCCTCCTGCTCCATTGCCAAACTGATTTTCCATAGCCCATCTCCTATAGGAAGCCTTTCCTGATCCCCCTCAATACCAGTGCCTGCCCTTGGTTGGTCGTTTCCAATTTATCCTGTCTATAATTTGTTTGTACCCAGTTGTGGCATGGTCTCCCCATTAGACTATGAGCTTCCTGAGGGCAGGGACTGTCTGTTGCCTTTTTTTGTATCCCCAGAGCTTAGCTGGCACATAGTAGGTGCTTAATGAGTGTTTATTGAGCAACACTCCTATCCCCACTCAATAACCTTTAGCAGCCAGTTACCTCTAAGTTCAAGTTCAAAATCCTGCTTGGCATCGAGAGCCCTTCCACCTGGCCCCTTCCCACCTGGACAGGCTCTTTCCACTTTTCCCCCTCCATGAACTCTCTGATCCTGCTTTGATTCTGTCCCCCTGGCTAATCCTAACTCTCCATCTCCAGACTCTGGGCATTATCTCGGGCTGTTCCTTCCACCTGCCTGGAATTCTCTCCCTCCTCACCCCCCAGGAGGCTTTCCCCAGCTCCTTCAGATCACCTTCTGTCTACTCCATTTAAGTTGTGTATATGCCCGCTCCCTCAGAAAGGGAGCTCCTTAGGGGCATCTAGGTGGCACAGTGGACAGAGAACTGGCCCTGGAGTCAGGAGTGGGCATTAGAAAAGGCATAAGTGCCTTTTGTTTGCAGAGCACAGTCTATGTCCCCAGAGCATATGGGACATCACCGTTGCCCTCTGAATGGTAGCAGTCGTGACAGCTGATCTCTCCATGGCCCACACCCTCATAGGCAGCACTTAACATGTGTGAAGGCGTCTCCCCACAACTACCCAGTGAGGAAGGGGCTGGTATCATCCTATTTTGCAGATGAAGAAACTGAGGCCCAGAGAGAAGAGACTTGCCTGAGGAACAGCTGGGATCCCACGTCCAGAGGCTTGTGGACATTGCTCCCGAGCAGAGAATGTGGTCTGAGATGACTGACGAGGACGGGAGGAGGCGCGTCAGCCTCCTGTGCCTGCGCCAAGCCTGCCCCTGTGTAGGCCCTTGCCCTCAGGGTGCTTACTCTCTAGCAGGGGAAGCAGTGTGTGCCCATCCAAACAGACACAAAAAGTCTTCAGAGCAAAGATGTGATACTTGCGAGGCCTGAGCCTGGGGTGGCATCAGGAGAGGCCTCTCGCAGGAAAAGCCGCGTGAGCTGAGCCTGGAAGGGAAATGAGGTTTCTGAGAGGCAGCGATGAAGAAGGTGGGGTGTTGCGGATGCAGGAATAGCATGAGCAGAGCTGCAGGATGGAGTGCCCTGTCTGGGGAGCAGCAGGAGAGAGGCAAGCCGTGGAGGATGTTCCAGCTGGAATCAGGGGCCCCCTCCTACAGGGCGTCCCTCGAGCTTCGGTGGTTGGGCCCCAACGCAGGAGTTACTTGGCACCTCTGCAGGGTGGAGAGGGAGGGGGCATAGAGCCTGTACCTGGGGGCAGCTGTGTGAGTGTGGGGAAGGGCCTTGGAGGAGAGGAGTGCACGAGGGGGAAGTGGTGACCCTGTCTGCATGGCAGGGCAGGGAGTCGAGGTTGAGCCTGGGACACTGGAGGGAGCTGGACGGCTAGAGAGGTCAATGGCATCAGCAGGCTGTGAGGATGGTCAGGTCGAATGATGGGGCCTGAGTGGTGACTGAGATTGTCCAGGGAAGTCATGGACCCACGGAAAGAAAGCAAGCCCCGCTTGCTCGCTCGCCTGCGGTGCTCCGTGGTCCTTGTGGGTAGCTTTCAGGGTGTCCAGGAACTTGGGTGGCAACACCATGGATTTCTTTTGTATGCCTGTGTATTTTGTTTTATGCATTTAAAGATATTCTGAGAGGGGGTCTGTAGGCTTCAGATTGCAAAAGGGATCCATGTACTAAAAAGGTTAAGAACAAAGCCCTGCACTAGAGGCAGGGTGGTGCAGTGGATAGATCGCTAGCCTTGGAGTCAAAAAGTTTAGGCTTCACGTCCCACTTCAGATACTAATGACTCGTGTGGCCCTGGGCAAGTCCTTCTCCTTAAAGGGAGATAATAACAGCCCCTCCCTCATAGGTGATTTGTAGACCACAGATACAGACTCCAAAGTACATTAGAGGCCCCCTGGTTCAGCCCTTCCTTTTACAGCGGAAGAATCTGAAGTCATGAGAGGCAGGCCAGGGATGTGAACCTGATCTTCTGATCCTAGGGCCTGTCTGCCCAGCTCTCTGCTCCCTGTCTGCCTGGCCTCTTCGGCCTGTCTGCCTGGCCTCCTCAGCCCGTCTGCCCGGCCTCCTCGGCCCATCTGCCCGGCCCTCTGCTCCCCTTCTGCCCGGCCTCCTCGGCCCGTCTGCCCAGTTCTCTGCTCCCCGTCTGCCCGGCCTCCTCAGACTGTCTGCCTGCCCTCTTTGGCCTGTCTGCCCGGCTCTCTGCTCCCCATCTGCACGGCCTCCTCAGCCCGTCTGCCTGGCTGTCTGCTCCCCATCTGCCCAGCCTCCTCAGCCCGTCTGCCAGGCTCTCTGCTCCCTATCTGCCCGGCCTCCTCTGCCCGTCTGCCCAACCTCCTCAGCCCGTCTGCCTGGCCTCCTCGGCCCATCTGCCCAGCTCTCTGCTCCCTGTCTGTCCAGTCTCCTTGGCTCGTCTGCCTGGCTGTCCGTCCAGCCCCACCCACTGTGGGCTTCAAGTCTGTGCACAGCTCATTTCTTTCTTTTAAAAACCTTTTCATTCAGGCGTTTTTATCCCCCACTTCCCAAGAATGTCCCCTTCTCCCTCTGCTCCTTTCCTGGAAACTTCTTTCGGTAACTTCACCTGGGTCTGTTGGTTTATTATTCAGCGTGAGCATTATGGCCACCATCAGCACACTGCGCCTTCATATGGCTCTTTTCAAAATGTTTTCCTCGTTACAACCGTGTGGGGCAGAGAGGGAAAATATGAGGCGGGCCTGAGAGAGAATCCGGCTCTGTGTCCCAGGGGTGTCTGGGCCTCACACCTGGGACTTTGTCCTCTGAATCCAGGGCGTTCCCTTGCCCAAGGAGGTTTAGGCCAGTGCAGTGCGGGACCTGGCCTTCTCCTAGAATGCACTGCTCAGAGAATGGGCTCTGGGTTCGGAGTCTGATGGCTCAGGGCTGTGTCTCTAGGAGGTCTCGGCCGATTAAGCTTCGATTCCCGGAACTGACATTTGCTTGAAATGCATTGGCTTTCCCCGGCAGAACGTTAGCGCTGGTTCCCTTTCTAGGATGAATGGGGTTTGCTCACATTTGCTGTCAAAGTCCCCATCTGAGGTGTGAGGAATTTAATTTGCAAGGCCAAGCCTGAAGAATCCAGCCAGGAAATGGAAGGCCCATTTAGCCGTCTCCAGAGAGGCTTTGCTTAGAAGGCCTTGCAGATTTCCAAGAAAACCGTCCCAGCAGGAAGGTCTGGGGAGGGAAAACCTTGCTTGGAAGGCTTTTTTTTTTCATGGCCTGGAAAGAGTGTGCCCACAGATCAGGGGTGGGGGGGCATTCTTTGCCCGTCCTGGTCCAGCCTGAGTCTGGCCTCAGGAAGGGATCTGGGCTCAGCCGAGGTGCTCACGTTCTCACCATGCCTGTCAGGCTGGAACAGGGCTTGCCAGAAGGTGCCTGAGGGTGGGTGCACTTCCTGGGAGGGCTGGCCCACATTTCACACCACTGCTACTTCCTTTCTTTTTATTCATTCTTTGCACAGACATTGGGTTTTGCAGAGTTGATTTCTAGGCCTCGGGCCTATTAGTGGCTTTTTTTTTTAAGTCCCTTCTCCACCCACCCCAAACCACTTTGTCAGGTTATAAGGCTTATCCATTCTGGGATTTGTGTTGTGTTTTTAATTCTCCTCGAAGAAGAATGGGAGTCCAATGGATAGAGCTCTGGGCCTGCACTCAGGAAGGACCAAGTTCAGATTCAGCCTCATACACTTAGTAGCTGTGAGACCCTGGGCGACTCACTTACCCTCCTCTTGCCTTCTCAACTATAAAATGGGAAAAATAACAGCACCTATCTCAGAGGGTTGTCGTGAGGTTCAAATGAGATAATATTTACCAAGCTCTTAGCCCTGGGCCTGGCACACAGTAGACACTTAATAATTGCTTATTCCCTTCCCTAGTGCACTGGTCACTGGGAGAAGGTTGGCCAGGAGGAGATTGTCCACTCCATCACAGAGAAAGGCCTGCTGCCAGTGGTCACCCAGTGGGGACCCAACGCAGTCAATCCACGAGCATTTACTAAGCACCATTTTTGTGCCAAGCATTGGGCTAAGCACTGGGTGTGGGGGGGAGGGGTACAAAGAAAGGCAAACCGCCCCTCCCCTCCCGGAGCTGACATTCTCAAGAGAGATGCCCCATGTAAAACTCAGTACATACACGGGAAGTATCCGGTAGGTGGATGGCTGCTTTCGAGGAGAAAGGCTGGAGATATTCCACCTCGCCTCTGAAAGTTCCTGAGAGAAGCCAGGAGTCTCTCCATTTGAGGAGCAGGGAGTGAGCCCGCGGAGGGCAGAGGCTCCCTCCCCCAGAAGGAGCCCCTGCCTTCCCCCTTGCATCTACTGGGTGCAGTGGGTGAGGGGATCCCTTGGCCCAAGGGACCCCCTTAGTTCCTGAGGGGCATATGCTGAAGGAAAGAGAAACGATGGAAAGACCCCTGCCCCACTCCACGGATGGCATCAAGCAACAGGGGCGTCTCCTGCCTAGAGGGCTGCCCCCAAACTGAAGGAAGAGGTGCACCGCTCACGACTCTCAGGAGCCAGGTGTGGGGCCACTGGCCTTCCCCGTGAGTCAGTGTGAACGTTGTTCTCGGCAGTGCGACCGTCATCCACTGGTCAGCAAACATGGGCAGCTCAGTCTGAGACGCCGCGTGTAATAAGCTCAGAGTCGTCCGTCCCCCTCCGTGTCGGGGCCTTCCCACGTGGAATCTCACTGGGTCCTCACGAGTGACCAGAAGCTGAGGCCGGTCGTGGATGCTCCCATTTCACAGATGAGGACTGAGGTTCAGTTGCTGCAGTGAAGCCTTTCCCGATTCGCCTTCTCCCCCAAAGTCACTTTATTTCTTTTTATATCCTTGTACTTGCACGTGTTCTTTTTCCCCAGCTCTGCCCCCCCAGGGCAGACTGTTTAATTCCAGCCTTGTGTCCCGGAGCCTAGCATGCTACCTAGCCTGGAGAGGGAGTCCAATAAATGCTAGTTGATTGACTGATTGATGGATTGATTGGTAAGTCTCCAGGCCAGCACTGGAACTTAGCTTTACCACCTGGTTAATTCAGGCAGAGGGCTGTGGCCATACCCGTGTGACAGCAGGTCAGCTCCCTCCGGTCTGTTAGGTGCCTCGACGGCGCCTCTGAGGGGCAGACACCAGGTAATGCTGCTGGCCCGCGGGTGTGGCTGGAGAAGGGTTCGAGGAAGCCCAATGCCCCCGAAGCCATCTGTTGATGCATGTCCAGGATCAGGCTCGGCTGGTGTCCACAGCGTCCCCTCTCCCCCGCTGGCCAGTTGGCTCATTGCGCACCGCCCTTCTTGCTCCCACGATGGCATGGTCGGCTCTGCGGCTACCTGTGTTTCTTTTTTCTTTTTTTGCAGAATTGTCAAACCTTCAACAGCCTCAGCTGCCTTAGCACCATGGTGGATGACCGAGGTCAGCAGAGCCCATTTGCCACCAGCACGAATAACTCCAAGTCCTGGACAGCCTTGCTCTCTGCCTGCCCTGGCACAGAAGGCGGGGAGCCTGCGGGGACCCCCGGCCCAGACCCTCCTCCCACCGCCGAGGAATGTACGCTCAGCAAAGAGGATCTGTCCTTCGAGGAGTCGGCCCGTGGCCTCCCCGACGAGGAGAGCGGTCGACGGGAGGAGGAGCGGGCCCCGGCGTGGCGGAGCGCTGGGACGGACGGGGCTGGTATCTTCCCTTTGGACGGCGAGTTGGACATCGAGCAGATAGAAAACAACTAGGGGAGGGCAAAAGACGTGACCAGGCTGCCGTCTGCATTGGGTTTGGGAGCGAGCCGGCAGGGAGCGATGGGGGGTGTGGCCTCCCTCCTGGAACGCCTCCCCAGGCCTCCAGGAATCGCTCGCTGACCCGTCCTGGCCGCGTCCGGCCCCCGCGCTTCTCTCGGATCTCTCCTTGGCCAGCAGAGAGAAGCCCATGCAGACAGCAGAGCAGGTAGCCTTGCCAAGACGTTTTCAGGTGTGCCTGGCCTCTCGGACCCTGGATTCTGTCCCACTACTGTAGCAGAGAGCCGCTTGTTCACTTTCTCATGGCACTTGGAGAGCCGGCACGACCATCCCTTCTGCCAGGGGTCCCCGGGCCTCTCCCCATCAGGTTCTGGGCGTCTCTCTCAGGCCCCAGAAGAAAGGCCGGTTCAGGGTGAATGCAGGGATCTGAAAGGGGAGGGCTGTTGAGGGGGGGGGGGGGCCCTGGTGCCAGCTCTTCTCCCGGGGATGTCCGCACTGCACACGGTTCCCGACTCCTGCTTTGGGATGGGCCGCAGGGGGTCAGGAAGCCTTTCAGCCAGTGCCTTCTGCAGAGGGTCGGGCAGCAGAGCTGGGCTGCCCGTGAGAGTCTTCTCATCACTGTGGGGTCCAGCCGGAAATTGGGTGGGAGCTCCCAGGATAGATCAGAGCCGAGTGCCCGTGCCAGCAGGAGATGCCAGGGTGCCAGACCCAGGGTGGTGGCCATAGCCTTAGCCGGTTGTCATTGGCTGCTTGGGGGGGGGGCGTGGTCAGAGAATAGGACCCCAGAGCAAACACTAGACCCATCGCCCACGGGAAGAGCCCACAGCAGCCAGCTCAGGACCCCTGGGGCAGAGGGATCACGGGACTGACTCGGACATCTGTGCCTCGGTGGTGAGAGGCCTGCAGTGACTGGGCTGGGGTGTGGGGGGCGGGGATTCACAGCTGCTCCCAGATTCAATCGAGGCGCAGCCTCGTCTAAATGAAGGCTTCCCTTCAACCATAAAACTGAGGAGGGTTCCATATTGTGAATTTGCCAAGTGCCCCTCCTTTCTGGGCCAGTGGGTGGGAGGTGGCCTTCCCATTTCTGACCCCCTCACCCCCACACACCCTGGGGCCTGCCCCTGGGGGCTTCCCCTCCACCTCAGCTCTGGTCCTTGAGGCCTTCTAGCAGACACACCACAGGAAAAGCCCTGCTCTCTCTCTCCCACCCTCTGTCTCTGTCTCCGTCTCCCTTCCCCCCCCCCCCCTTCTCTTTGTCTCTGTCACTCTCTCCGTCTCTCGCTATCTCTGTCTCTCACCTGACTCATATCAACTATAGTAATGAGAACTCATGTGCCTAATACTTTGTGGCTTCAGAGGGCTTTATCTGGACCTCACAGCACCACTATCAGGCAGCATACAAGTAGTAGTGTTATTCCCATTTTATAAATGAGCAAACTGAGATTCCCAGAGGTTCTGGCCTGGGAGCAATGAGACCCCTGCCCCAAGTGCCCAAGCCATGTGACCAAGGTCACACAGTTAGTAAGTGATGGGGGCAGGACTCAGCCCCTCAGTCTTTCAAAATCTCACATCCCTCCCTGTCCTCCTCTTCCGCCTCCTCCCTGCTCCTCCCCCTCCTCTCCCTTCATCTTCCCTCCTCCCTTCCCCCTCCCCCTCCCTCCTCCCTCCCCTTCCTCCCCGTCCCCCTCCTCAGCATCCAGCAGGTGAGGTCACCGAGTACGGGTAGACTGTCCACAGGGCTTTTCTCCTCATTAAACCCATGCCGCCCAGGTGCTGACCTCCTGCCTGCCGGTGATGACAGTACCCTGGAGCCACTTTGCTCCTCTTCTTCCACTGAAGACTGGATGTCTCATTTCCCGACTAAGCGCCTCGAGTCTGGGATCGTGCAGCCGTCTGCCATTTTTTGGCTCCCCTCGCCAACTCTGAAGGGACCTTGGCTGGCTCCTCTGACCCAGGGGGCTGTTCCTGAAGGTGCGCTCTGGGGCGTTAGCGGCTCCAGCCCTGCCCAGGGAGGCGCCCTGAGGGACCGCGGGGGCCTGGCGGCTTGAGTCTAAGAGCCCCAAGCCCCCCCCCCCCCCGCCATGCCTCCCTTTGTTCTCAGTCTTTGGGAAGGGAGAATCGCTGTCCCTTCTGTTGTCAGGGCGAGTCTCCGCATCTCTAAGGTCGTTTGCAGAGGAGTAGGGCAATGTGAGTACAGAAGATTGTTGTGTTTATGAAAGGGACGTGGAGACATGCCGGGAAGCCTGGTGGGGTTGGGACATCCCCTCCCCATAGCCAAGTCCTCCACCCTCAGGGGGTCATCCTAGAATCAGGGCCATGAGAGAGGTCAGCTCCTCCCAGAACCCACTTCTCAGGGTCTCCCAGCTCTGCCTTTGGGGTGGTCAGCACTGTTCGAAATGAGGAAGGGGTCTCCAGGCCTTGGCAGTACCTTTGTTCCCAGGGGTGGCGGTCCTGGTGGGCTTGTATACTCACTGGATTTGGCCTGTGATTTGGCCACCAGGAGGATGAACGTTATCACGACCTGACCCCACATCTCCAAGGTGGGACATAGCCATTGAAAAGCCACAAGCCCCTCGTGGGGCTAATAGTCCCCCAGACGCTGCTGTCTCCGGCCATCGGTCAGAGGGGCTGGGCAGTGGGTGGGTCCGTGCCCGGCCAAATGCTCCGTGCTGGCCTCGCGGCATCTGCCCACGTCCTCCGTCGCGTCAAAGACAGCCCAAGGAGGCTGAGTGTGCGCTGTTGCCGCTGGCCCAGGCTTTCCTGTGCTCTGCTAATGAGAGGTTTTCTTCAGAGGCGAGCGTGAGGAGCAGCGTCTGGCATGGGGTTTGGGCTGTCCTGCCCAGGCCGCATCCCCTTCTCCCTTTGCTCCCTAATTCCAGAGCCAGGGATTTCAGAAAACATCCTTGTGCCTCACTCCCCTTTTCAAAGCTCTCCGCTGGGGTTGCTTTCAGGATGCCCCACGGCATAATTGAGGGCCTCTTCTCGACCCCCACGCGTCATTTTTTTCTGAAAGCGCTTCAGGGGGTGCAGGTGCCTGGGGGGTGAGGGGGGTGTGGCTGGGGCCAGTCCATCAGCCGCTGTTTGGTGGAGCCCACGTGATGCTCGTTCAGGCCGATGGGCTGAGGCCGAGAGGACCATGCCCAGCGACTCTACCTGACCCTGGGGAGGATTCTTGAGAACCTGGCCCCTGTTAACTGATGGTGCCCACAGCCCTGAGAAGCAACAGAGGGTTCATTTTGCTCTTTTTTAAAGAGATGAAAAGCAAGCATTGGAAAACAAATGCTGTGACCCTGGTTTGTGGGCGCATCAGTGACTGGTTAGCATCTTTCAAGGCACAAGGGAGGGCTTTGCCAGTCTGGGTTAACGTGGAATCGGGGACCCCACGTGGGGAGGGGTCTGCAGACCTGCCGGCCTGGGTGGGCGCTCTCTCCCAGGACTGGTCCCTGCCCACCTGTCCCTTCCCAGCCCTTCGAGGCGCCCTCTGTAGCACAGCCAGTGGCTTGCCCTGCTGGTGACTAATCCCTGCCCTGTCATCCCCAGCGAAGCTGCAAGGACCCCACACAAATGGTCATGGCCAGTGGCAAATCTGCCTTTCCCCTCACGCTCCTTCCCAAACTGAGGGAGGAACTTGGATTTCAGGTGGTGGAGACAAGGTTCCCTCTGAGGAACCCTGGTTCACCACTATCCTCAGGCTTCCCTTCCCCATAAAAAGAAATCCCCAAAGCCCACAGCCGAGGGTTCCCTGTCAAGGCGGAGAGCTAGAAATTGTAGAACCCAGCTCCAAGCACCTAAGGCAGCCCGGGAAAACCAGACCTCAAGGCTACTTGGTGGGTTTTTGGGGGGTCCCTGTTAAAAAGGCATAATCTCCTTAACATATCATTCACTTGGAATTCCAAAGGGCTTCTTACACACACACACACACACACACACACACACCCCCTACAGCTGAAGAAGGGTTGCTTCACCCCAGGGGACTGGCCCCAGGCAGGAGGAGAGGACCCTGCCACAGGAGATCACACACCTGTCCAGTTTACATGACAACAAACCCTTTTGCCTTACTCAAAGGCTGGTGCCATGGGCATTGGCCTGGGGGTCCGCCAACTCGACCCCAAACCACAGTGACAGAAATGGAGATTTCAGGGCCAACGGGGACATTCCTGGTTTGGGATTTGTGTACCAATTTTCAGTTTTCAAAAGCCTTACTTTTCAAACAGATTTTTTGTAGTTGGTAAACTTTTGTGAATTTGTATATATATAAAAAAAGAAAATGTAATAATAAAGAAGGAAAAAAATCCATCCTCAAGTTGCACGTGGGTCTCAGCTTTGGGAAACACTGTGTTTGTTGTAAATTGGTGTCATATTGAGATCTCCTGCTTACACAGAGAAAGGTTGGGGTGGGGAGGGCATCATTTGAAGCTCCCCACGTGATGTTTTGTCGCATTTTTTTCTCATCCTCTGGGGATGCTTTCTCACTGGGGAAGGCCTGCCCAGGTATGGGTGTGGGAGCTATCCTGTCCCACAGGGTGGCAGGTGACCATCACCAAATGAAACAAGGGCTCTGCTTAGCTTGGCTCAGTTTGGGTTGGGGGCCCGGCCACCCCGAACGGGCTCTAGATGGTGGGCACCAGGAGGATGCTAGACGGGCAGCTGCTTCGATGTTCACACATCCGGTTAACGAGGAAGTCTCAGATCCGACCTGTCCTTGCAGTCATGGCAGTGTTGGCACCGGTCAAAACCACAGTGAACCCTCCTGTTTTTTAAGGGACAAAATTAAAAAAACAAAACCCAGAAATCAAGTATTGGTAGAATCGGTTTGTAATTCTTCACTTTCTAGCCTAGTCTGTTCAGCAAGTGAAACTGAGTTTTCAGTGCATCAGTTCCGCATCCCGAGAGTGGACGTAGAGTAGGTCAGCTTTTCTTAGCGGTGTTGCGGTGCTTTGCCAAGGCAGATGTTTCTGATGTTTAAGAACTGCCAGAAGTGTGACTGCCGCAAAGCCTTTGGGAAAAACTCAGAACCACAGAAACCTGGGCTGTGACTGGGTGACTTGGTGCGCAGGCCTCGGGTCAAACAGCCGGTGCAAGGAGGGTTGGAGTGGCTGTTTGCCATCTCAGCCTGAAGGTCTCCACCGACTCTGCCACTCGCCTCTCTTAGTTGACTCGATTGCACTAGTAGCACCTGCACCCTGTCTCAGGAATTTGCTTGTTACTTTTACTACATAAATAAAACTTACTAGTTCGATCCCCTGAGGTGCCACCCTGCTTCTGTGTGTCTGCAGTTCCTTGGTCATCTCCTGGCCACACCCTGGGGAAGAGCCAGGCTGCCCTCTTCCTCCTAGACAAGCTGACCTTTCTCCATGCTTGGTAGGCTTCACCCCATCTGCCTGCGACAAAGATGGGTAGGCTGCTGCTGGGGGGTGGAGGGGAGATGGCTCAGAGAACTTCACCGTGTCCAGCAGTCTGGGGTGAGACTGCTCCCACAAAGGCCAAGCTGCAAACTGTTTTTGCATGAGCTGGTTTTTCATTTTTCCCCCCTGTGGTGGGAGACCCATGAGTCCCAAAGCATTTGCCTTCCATGAACCCTAGGCCAGGGTAAGAAGGCCTCAGAAACTCAGACTTTTGGGCATGTGGGAGAGTCAGGAGCTGATTTCTGTACAATTAAGATCTGTGCAGGGTAGAACATGGCCAAGAATCCCACAGGAAGAGAAGCTGGCCACCCTTTGCCGTGAGGGAGAGAATACTCACATGGGAAGATCATACATGCTCTGAAGTCTATTCACTGAATGTAGGTGGTACTCTCCAATAACTGTTGAGAGTTAAGAGGCATTGTAGGCAAATCCTTATTGGTTCCTCCCTCCCCAATTCCTTCCTCTCTTCTTCCCTCTTTTCCTCCTTTCCTCTCTCCCTCCTTCCCTCCTTCCTTCTACCCTCCCTCCTTTCCTCCCTCCTCTCTTCCCTCCTTTCCTTCTTTCCTTCCTCCCTCCTTTCCTCCCTCCTTTCCTTCTTTCCTTCCTCCCTGCTTTCCTTCCCTCCTTCCTTCCCTCCTTCCTTCCCTTCTTCCCTTCCACCTTCCTATTAGATGAGACCTTCAACATCAACTCATTGCCCCCATTTTTCAAAACTGAGATTTGGAGAGGGAAATTTACCTGCCCCAGCCCACAGCAGCTTCAGGAGCAGGATCAGGCCTAGAACCCAGGCATCTCACAGACCTCCCTTCCATTACCTCCTGCTATTTGGGCTCAGGCTTATTGACTGGAAAGGAATAGCTTTTGATTCTTTGGTGGAGAGAGGCAAGGAGGCTCTTCCTGTCCTGAACGATGTCACGGCCATGCTTGAAGCCACCACCCCCCACTCGTTGTCCCCCAGTGAGCAGCTTGTCAGCTCCTGGGGAAGGGGGGATGCTGAGCCCAGAGGTAAAGACATGGGCTGCAGACCTGGCTTGGACCCTGACCACTGCGACTGCTCCTAACATTGATGTGAGGTGCCTGCTTGCTAACAGTCCCAGGCAATCAGTGCTCCAGGTACCATCATCTCCTTTAGACGGAGGATACAACAGAAACTCAGGAGAGTGAAGTCCTTTACTCGTGGTGAGCTGGACAACCAATATCAGAGGTAGGATCTGAACCCTTTTTTGTTGGCTTAGTCTTCATCTCTCCATTCTTCCAAGCTGCCCCCTCCCACCACACCCCTACTGGGCCAAATCCCACCCCCTCTCTGGGCCTTAGTTTCCTCCTCTGTAAAATATAGGCAGTAATTCCTGCACTGCCCACCTCAGGGTTATTGGGGGGAAAGGGCTTTGTAAAGCTTCGGGTACCATGGAAGTGGGACGGATTCTAGGGTTTGGGACGGGAAGATTACAGTAGCTGTAAGCTCCTCAGTGTGGCCAATTCCAAACCAAAACCAGCACAGTTTTTCCTCTGATGTCGAATAACGTGGGGAGAGGAGGAAGGGGTGTCACTCTGGACAAAGCAAGAAAACGCTCAGGCCGGTTTCATGAGAGCCATAGAAATCAACAGCTCACATTTCCCAGCAAACATCACCCCCATTTTACAGATGAGGAAACTGAGGTCCAGAAAGAGGAAGTGACTTGCCCTTGGTCAAAGAACTAGTCAATCAGCAAGCAGTTAATAAGTACCTATTATGTGCCTGGCACTAAAGATACAAAGGCAGAGAATAAACCACCGGGTAGACAACCTATAGAAATATACACAGAATAAGTAAAAGGCTAGTAGGTGTCAGGGCTGGGATTTGAACTGCGAGTGTCTAGGTTGAAAGTCAGCTCTCCTTCCATAGTACCACCCGCCTCTCTGGTCCTTAAGTAGTTAGGAGGGATTCGAGGCAAGAACGTGGAAAATTGACATTCCAGGACACTGTGTTGCCACATTACAGTGATGTGTCAGGATCAGGATGAAAAGGGAATTGGAGCTTATGGCTAGATGGCTACATGCCGTGTAAGAGCTGTGTGGCCTCAGGTAACTCATGGCCCTTTTCTCTCATTCATCGCTGCTGTAGAATGAGGGCAGGGACTGTTTCCTTTTTTTTTTTTTTTTTTTGAGTGCCCAGACCCTAACCCAGCCCATGGCACATGGTAGAGGCCCCGTAAGTGCTTGTTGGTTGATTGATTGGAGTGGCCAACTTCTCATGTTCCTTCTAGCTCTGAAAGTAGAATTCTCTGAACTAGACTGAGACAGGAAACATTCAGAAATGCAGACCCCAAATCTGCTCTAAATGGAAGCCTCCCAGCTCTTGTTGTCGCCCTTGGCAGCGGGGGGGCAGCGGGGGACGGTGAAGGGCATGTCGGGATGACCTCACCTATTGCCATTGGCCTCACCAGTCCAGACCTGAGATCGAGGCTTAGCACATATTCTGGAGAAGAGAGGGTAGATCTGTACCACAACTTTCCCTCTGAAGCAAATGTTTCTGACCTGACTTCTTAGTTCCAGTGTCCCAATGGTAAATAAAGAAACAAAATCATGTTAGAGCCAGAAAGAACCTTAGAGATCATCCATTCTAGCCCCTCCTTTGACAGAGCAGGAGACTGAAGCCCATGCCAACCAACAGCATTCCACTTGGGGAGGTGGAGATGAGCTGTTGAGGGTCAGCTCATTGGCATCTTGCCACAGCCCCTTAGCCAGGTCTTCCTTCCATTTTCCTGTGGGAATGTTAGCTGGCTGGTTCTATTTCCACACAGGTTAGTTGTGCAAACCGTCAAGTGAGTTCGCTTCTCTGCTCATTTTTATTAGGAGCATTCTTGGGTCCAAGAAAGATGGCACCCCAGAGTCAGCAGTCAATGACAGGAAACAGAGGGGGTCTGTCCTTGGGTTCTAGGGTAGGCTGTTCCAGCCTTGATGCTGGCTCTTGAAGGGGGGCCCTCAGGGACTTTCCAGCTGGCCCTTTACGGCCTGTTGTAGCCACTCTTCAAATGGCCCTTCTGGATGGGAAACCATGGAGCACTGGCCAACGGAGACAAAGAGTTGTCCACACTTCACCAGGCTGTGTACAGACAGTGCTAGGCCTTGAAGCATTGTTTTGATCTCTCCTAGGAGCTTCCTCCTGGCTTCACAGGCCTTCCAAGGGTTGAAAGAGAGCTGCTGTTCTTTTCTCCTTGGGGTCTGGGAGTGGCTGCCCAAGTGGGCAGGAAGTGGACGGAGCAGCCGGGGTGACATCATGCTGTTGGGTCTGTGAAAGGCCAATAGGGAAAGGATGAGGAGGGGAGGAGCTGCAGCTGGGCCCCATCATCTCTGGGTTGGGAAGAGAGAAAATGACTATAGCAGTCAGGGATGGGACCTACAGAAGGGAAGAACTTCCTGATGCGCTCGGGCGGGGGCCAGGAAACCCAGCCTGGATCCCCTGGGCGAGGAGAAGCAGACTTTCCCTCCTCCCACCAGGCCGAGCGTTTGGGAGGGGAAGGTGTGGTCCTGCGTGAAACCTGGCACGTAGTAGGTACTAATTTCCTTCCCCTTTCCCTGTCCGGACGAGCACCAGTGCAGTCATAAGCTTAAAGGTCTGGAGTTGGGATACACTCAAGGGCTATTGGGTCCAGCCCCCTCCTTATAGACAAGAGGAAAGTAAGGCCCAGAGAGGGGCAGGGACTTCAAGGTCCCACAGCTAGAAAGTGAGAAAGAGGAGGTTTAAACCTGGCTCCTGTGACTCAGAATCCATCACATTTTACACTCTACCACATGGGTAGTAATGAGGTAGACAGTGTAGACAGGTAATATCTCAGATGGATCTGTCCAGCGGTAATGACCATGCTAATGGCATCTCCAGCAGCCTGGAGTCTAGGATCTGAACCCTTAGTCGGTAGTCAGTAAACACTGAATAAGCACCTACTATGCTTCAGGTGCTAAGAGCAAAAGACAGTCCCTGCCCTCAAGGAGCTTACATTCTAATGGAGGAGACGGTAAGCAAACAAATATATACAAAATAAGGATACATATATAGGATAAATAGAAAATAATTAACAGAGGGAAGGCACTGGATTTAAGAGTTGAGAAAGGCTTCCGTGTCAAAGAAATTTTAGTTAGGGCTTAAAAACCCAGGGAAACCAGGGAAGTCAGCAGGCAGAGATGAAGAGGGAGAATATTCCAGGCATGGGGGGTGGGAATCGGGGGCAGCCAAAGAAAATGACTGCAGCCACAGGATGGAGAGTCTTGTTTGTAGAAGACAAGGATGCCAGCGTCACCAGATTGAAGAGTCTGTGGTGGGCCTAGGAGAGCAATGTGTGTAACATATAAGAATATGGAAGGGTGGGGGTTGGGGGGCCTAGGTTATGGAAGGCTTTGAACACCAGAGGGTGTTGTATTTGCTCCTGGAGGAATAGGAAGCTACTGGAGTTTATTGAATAAGAGGGTGACATGATCAGATTTGTGCTTTAAGAAGATCACTTTGGTGGCCAAAAAGAAGATGGGACACTTGGGGAAGGTGGTCCCACCCCTGCCCCCAGCAGCTATTGCAATAGTCCAAGCATGAGATGATGAGGGCCTGGACCAGAGTGAGGGCCATGTCAGAGGAGGGAAGGTGGTATTTTGGAGAGATGCTTTAGAGATGAAATCAATAGACCTTGGCACCATATTGGATACGGGGTGGTGGTGGTGAGAGTGAGGAATCCAGGATGACTCCTAGGTCGGGAGCCTAGGGGACTGGGAGAATGGTGTTACCTTCTACAATAATAGCGAAGGTAGGAGTAGGGGAGGATTTAGGGGTAAGGTTAATGACTTCTGTTTTGGATATAGTGAGTTTGAGATGTCTACTGGACGTTCTGTTTGGGATGTCTGAAAAATAGTTGGATATGCAGGACTGGAAGTCAGCAGAGAGAACAAGACCAGAAAGGGAGATTTGGGAATCATCAGCACAGAGATGGTAATTAAATCCATGGGAGCTAATGAGATCATCAAGGGAAGTAGTATGAAGGGAGAAGAGAGGAGGGCCCAGGACAGAACCCTGATGGACACCTGTGATTAGAGGGTGTGATCTGCAGGATCCAGCAAAGGAGACAGTGAAGGAGTGGTCAGAGAGGTAGGAAGAGAACTGGGAGAGAAGGGTGTCCTGAAACCCTGGAGAAAAGAGAGCATCAAGGAGGAGAGAGTGATTCAGTGTCCAAGGCTGCAGAGAGGGGAAAGAGAACGAGGACTGGGGAAAGGCCACTGGATTTGGCAGCTAGGAGGTCACTGGTAATTCTGGAGAGGGCAATGTCAGTGGAATGATAAAGTTGGAAGCTTAAATAAAGGGGTTAAGAAGAGAGTGAGAGGAGAGAAAGTGGAGGCACCAATTGTAGATGGTTTTTGTGAGGAATTTAGCCACAAAGGGCAGAAGAGTTAAAGAGCATGGATGGAAGGATCAAGTGAGGGGTTTTTCAGGATCAGGGAGACATAGCCATGGTTGTAGGAATTAGGGAAGGAGCCAGAAGAGAGGGAGGGATTGAAAATGACAGAGTGGGGATGACAGAAGGGGGGATCTTTTGGAGGATCCAGGATGGAATGGGATCATTTGAGTAGGTAGAGGGGTTAGCCTTGGTGAGGAGTAAGGCTGCCTCTTCACGTGAGACAAGGGTGAAGGAGGGGAGAGGGGCAGAAGGCCCAGAGTGATGGGAGATGAGGAAGAGGAGAGAAAAGGGGGCTCACGGTGAACAGCCTCAGATTTTCAGTAAAATATGAGTCAGCTGAGAGAGTGTGGGGAGGGGAGCCATGGGAGGTTTGGAAGAGCTGCTGTGGAAAGTGGGATAGGGAACTGATAAAGGAGGTGTAGTGGGATTGCCATGCAGCAGGGAGGGCCCAAATGAGGTTGTGTCACACAACATTTCTAGTGGACCCAGTCAGAAAGATTGAGTGATTTCCTCCACCTTTGTTCAGCAGCACATGTGTAGGTGCAAAGGAGATAAATGGCAGGCTTGTCCCAAGGCTGAGGCTTGGCTGGGTGTAATCGTAGTTATATTTAGCAATGGGATAAGAGGGTGAGGGACTGAAGACAAAACAACAAAGTAGAGTTCAATTGGTTCACCAAGCAGTGGAGATGGGAGAAAGAGAAGAATGGCCAGCGTAGGGGAGATGACTTGGGAGAGAACTGGCCAGAGGCCATGATGTGGGCAAGGAGCAGAGTTTGGCGAGCCAAGACAGGAGAGATGGAAAGCCAATAGATCATGGCTGGACAAGGGGATTTCGGAATTCTTGGCCATGATAGAGCAACAAAGTACTTTCCTATAGGTCAGAGGGAACAACTCAAGTGTATTGGTTTATTTTGATTAAAAGAATTCACTCACCAATCAATTAATAAACATTGATTAAGTGCCTACAATGTGTCAGGCACTGTGCTAAGTGCTGAGGATACAAAAAGAGGCAAAAGACAGTCCCTGCCTTTAAGGAACTTACAATCTAATGGCCACCATTAGCTACCTTATTGTACAGCTAGGTGGCACAGTGGATAGAGTGCTGGGCTTAGAGTCAGGAAGACCTGAGTTCAAATCTGGCCCCAAACACTTACTAGCTGTGTGACCCTGGGCAAGTCACTTAACCTTGTTTGCCTCAGTTTCCTCATCTGTAAAATGAGCTGGAGAAGGAAATGGCAAACCACTGCAGCATCTTTGCCAAGAAAACCCCAAATGGGATCGTGAAGAATTGGACATAACTGAAAAACAACTGAACAGCTGCCATATTGGCTAATGAAGTTTGTAATTAACCTAGATGTTTCACACCTTCTTTTATGGCCTCTAATCTAAGGGAAATGATGTAATTCATGTAAGGCAGAGGTATCAGAGGATACCTGGTCCAAGGGAAAGAGAGTGGATATGGGTCAGAGGACTTCGGTTCAAATCCCTGCTTGTCACTCTATGTGACCTTGGGCCAATAACTACACTCTCAAGGTTTGTTTCTCTTTCTGTAAAATGAGAGGGTTGGACTGGATGACCTCTGGGTCCCTCACAGTTCTCCATTTATAATCCCACAAATGTATTTCCTATGACATTTCAGGCTAGAGATGATGAGATGTATACAATGCATACAAACCTTTTCCCATGCAGAATTCCCAGGTTCCTCCAATTCCACATGGTTTCTTGGGCTGCCTTCTTATTAGGGCCGTAGAATTTAGAGTTTGGGTATCCACACAACCACCTCATTTTATCGTGTGACAAGCACCGGAGTTGGTACATTATTGTCCTACTAGGCTGTGGGCATCTCCAGGAGGGGTTTCTGTTTTATCCTGAACCTGTGCCTCCCCTACCCCCCCCAGCCCAGGGCATTGCTCTTAATATGTGTGCTAAATGGTTGTTTTATTGCATTGCTGCATTTGGAGATGTCAGCTAAGACCAGGAAAGTGAAATAACTTGCCCAGGTACTAAGTTTGAATCAGGATTCAAACCCAAGTCACCTCACCCCTAAACTTGTGCACTTCCCTCAAGCTTATATGTTAGACTAGATTACAAGCTCCCTGAGGGCAGAAGTCATGTCATACTTTCTGAGGGGGTATAAGCAAAAGGAGTTAGCCTAACTTGTTTCTTTGTACTTGAATTTCCAGAGCCCAGCACCAGGACTGACACTTGGAAAGTGCTTAACCAATGCTTGTTGATTTATTGACAAAATAAGCCTATCCTTTGAGTACAGCAGATCCCTGGGAAACCCAGACACTGCGCTGCTTAGCCAAGAGTTCCCAGGGCTGGCGCCTCCCAGCAGGCAGTTGCAGACCTCTGCCTAACTAATGGCCCGTTGTCTTCACCAATCTGTAAAACGAGGAATCTGGAGCAGATGATGTCGACTCCTTCAGCTCTAAGATTACTGACTGCCCAAACTATGGAAGCAGGATCCAGATGAGTGAAAAATAACCGAGTGATGAATGTTCGGCAGCTGTGGGTCTCTTCATAGCTGTTCCCTCCTCAAAGCACCCTTTTCTATGGGAAGACCTGCCATGGATGAGCCAAAGGGGAAGGGGCAGCCGTGGAGAGCGTATAATGAAGGAGCTGCAATTAAGAGACCCAAGAAAGGAAGAAATGATTTGCATATTTTATGTCTGAGAGGCCAAACTGTACTGCTTTCACGTGGGTGCAAATGTCATCTGAAAGCAAGAGAGAGCCGTAGAAAAAGAGTGGGGAGAGAAAGGAGGGAGGGAGGAAGAGAGAGGAAGGGAGAGGAAGAAGGAAAGAGAGAGAAGGAGGAGGGGGAGAAAGACAGAGACACTGGGGTGGGGAGGGAGAGAGAGAAGAGAGAGAGGAAAGAGGGAGAGACAGACAGAGAAACAGAGACAGATAGAGACACGGAGAGACCAAGACACACTGAGACAGTGAGGGAGGGAATAGAGGAGAGGGAGGGAGAGGGAGAGACACAAAGAGAGAGAGACAGAGACAGAGACAGAGAGAGACAGAGAGAAGGAGAAGAAGAGGGGTGAATTGTGTCCTTCCATCAGGCCCTGGCAATGGTCACCTTCTAACCATAATTGGCCAGCACTTTGGAGGCCCCATTCATAAAGAAGTTGTCTGCTTGGGGCTAAACCAGTGGCCCTGGGGATGACGTCCAGGGACCTCAGGCGCCAGATGCCGATATTTTATCATTGTCTACCTTCACCTGAAGAAAATCCTGTTATCTGGGGCCCTCCACTTCTTTATTAGAAATCATCTTCCAAGATCTATCAGTGGCAATTGGATTGATTTTGGAAAAAGAGGTACAATCAAATTATTGTGCAGGAAGTTTATTTTTAAACCGGAGACTTGGGTTAGGAGCAAATTCAGGCTCCAGGAGCCAGCAGCCGGCAGGGCCAGCCAGGTCTGGCTTATTTCTAAAGGGGCCGTGCAGCCTCTCGCCAGCCGTGTGGCTTCTTCAGAGAAGAGAGGGCAGACAGACCCTCGCCTAGTTTCCAGCCTTGGTGGAGCAAGTGAACGGAGGCCTTTAGAGCTCAGTTTCCTCACCTGCGAAATGATGGAGAGGGAGGGGGGAGTTCGAAGGCCCCGGGATCTGGCCCTGGATGGATCTTGGCGATCCGGTCTGTCCCTTCCCAAGCCCCAAGGGAGGGATGCAGCCTGGGGGGGGGGCATCCCCACCCCCAGCCACAGGCTGCTCACAGTTCCCCAATTTGATTTCTTTGTTCCGAGGCTTTCCTCACCACCTTTCTAAATGGGAACGCCAGCCAGCAGCCAAGGCTGTTACGCCCTCCCGGGACCCGGTGCCAGGGACCCTCTCTTCTGCTAAGCC
The DNA here is from genome assembly GCF_900497805.2 of Vombatus ursinus. Classification (NCBI taxonomy): domain Eukaryota; kingdom Metazoa; phylum Chordata; class Mammalia; order Diprotodontia; family Vombatidae; genus Vombatus; species Vombatus ursinus. The sequence goes on from NW_020951131.1 coordinate 3,322,312, forward strand.
TCCTTCTATTTGGGAATGGCACCCCCACGTCCGCACAGCGACACTCTTCATCACAGTGATTTAGAAACAGCCTTTAGGAAGCATGGGGTGTCATTTATTTATCCTTATTCATTGAGACTCATAAGTGGAATTATCGGGGCAGCTGGTTTGGTCAGTGAAGGTTAAGTACGGTCAGTAGGACTCCTCAAGCACCAGGCCTGGCGTCCCAGCAGCCTGGCTGCCCTCGGCCACCCTGAGGGCCAGGTCAGCCCTGGCTGGGAGGCCTCTGAAACACTAGGAAAGCCTGCAGATGACAGGTCCGGCCACCAGGCATGTAGGCACATCCCTCAGCCCTGGGAGGGCAAGAAGAGCAGCCCCCAGGCACTCATGCATAGGGCCCGGGATAATGAGAAATCCCCAAGTACTCCAAGAAGCCCGGGAAGGGAAATTCCTCCTCTGGACATGATTGCAGGATGGGGTGAGGGTGGGGTGAGGGTGGGGGACCATTGGGCATCCTATAATGGGGGGGGTCACCCAAGGTTCACGGGGTTCTTTTGATCACAACCAATAGAAACATTCCAGGCCAGGAAACACTGGAGTGAAATGATTAAAAATCCTCACTAGGCCTGAGTTCCAGGGCACCTGTTGGGAGGGAAGGGCTCCCAGTGGAACCAGGGACAACTCCTGGAGAAGGCCCGAGTTTGGCCGGGGCACATCAACCAAAAGCCCCCCCGGAGAAACAGCAATCTCTTTACCCTGTGGGCTGCAGTCACAGACAGAGCCTGGTGGGAAAAAGGAGTCCTGTCGGTTCAGATACTTTGAGAAGGGAAAACTTGCAGCTGGGGTGGGTTCTTGTCTTTCTTTTCATAGGTTAGTCTCTGAGCGGCTGTCCCTGGGGGTCTGGAGCTACGGCAGAAGGTGGGGCCTTGCCTAGGCTTGTGCTGGGGAGGGGTTGATTGTGGGAATGGATGGGGTGGCCAGGCCCAGAGGCCAAGTGGGAGCCCCGGAGGTTCTAGGGCCCTGGCAGGCTCCAGTCATTTGTTGGCGTACTGTAGGATGAGGTCCACAGCTTCAGCCAGGTCATTCACATAGCCATCCGCCTTCACCTCAGGGTGGTGTTCATCGCAGGGCCTGGAGAGGAGAAAGGTTGGGAGGCAGATTAGGCATAGAAGGTGGAAGGATATCAGAGAAGGGCTCTCAGAGAGGGGGCACCCCTGCCTTCTGCAGGCAAACCTGAAGGCTGAGGATCACCCTAACCACTTCTGAGCCTGGGTGGCAAAGGCCCAAAGGCCCCAAAGATGGTGCCATGAACATAATGGGTAGAGAGAACCCTGGGCTCCTCAGTTCCAATAGGTCTTGCAATGTAGGAAAGCCTTCCCCAGGCTACCTGGGAATGAAGGCTCAGCCTAGAAGAGAAAGAGAAGGTGGAGAGTGGGAGAGAGTGAGGGAGAAGAGAGGGGGTGGGCAGGGAGGGACACAGAGAGGGAGGCGGAGAGGGAGAGAGACAGACAAATCCCAACGCCAACACTTCCTTGCTCCATGACCAAGGACAATGATCACTGGGCTCTCTGGGACTCAGCTTCCTCATCCGTAAAACAGAGAAATAATCCCTGAGGAACTACTTCCCTGGCTGGTTGTTGCTGAGACTCAAACATAATAATAGACTTTGGAATCAAAAGACTTTGAGCTTGAAAGGAATCTTTGCCCCTCATCAGGGTAGGCAGCAAGCGTAGCCATTTCAACAAGGAAATGTGAATAAGTAGACTATTTATCTGCCTAAGCCATGCATCTATCTATGTGCCTCTGTAGCTATCTATCTATCTATCATCTATCTATCTAAACATGCATCTATCTTGTCTTCTGTCTCTCTGTCTTCTGGCTTTTTTAATGTATCTTATCTATTAATCAATCCATCCATCCATCCATCCATCCGTCTGACTGTCTGTCTGTCTATCTATCTATCTATCTATGGAATCACAGAGGTAGCCCCATATACTTCTAGACTATCAGCTCCATGAGGGCAGGGACCATATCTTTGAGACTTTTGTTTCTCCGCCCACTCTTCAGCATAGTGCTCACACCTGGATGGCCCCTAATACTTCTGGGGAGGGGGTGAGGTCAGTGGTGCTGCCTGGCAGCCCCCTCAGACCTACCATCCAACAGAAAGGATGGGTCGGGGGGCATCAGGGAGGGCTGATGTCCACTCTCACATTTAGAGCTGAAACAGTTTTTAGTGATAAACCCTCTAGGATAGATTCTTCACCTGTTTTGTGCCATGGCCCCCTGCAACAGGCAGACTAGGGAAGCCTATGGACCCTTCTCAGAATTGTGTTTTTAAATGTGTAACACAAAATACACAGGATTGTAAAGGAAATCAATTGAACTGAGATACAGTTATCAAAATATTTTTAAAAACCAGTTCACAGAGCCCAGGTTAAGGTCCCTCCTCCGCCTACTAAACATAAGGCTTTGTGTTGATGAGTGGACCATGGCCTTTAGAGCTGGAAAGGCTAACAAAGGAATCTTTGCCCCTCATCAGGGTAGGCAGCAAGCCTACTGGATTATACACATGGGGAAACTGAGGCAGAGAGGTAATGTGATTTATCCAGTGTCACACAGGTAGTAAGGAGTGGAACCCAGGTGCAAATCCAAGGGTTTCATTCCAGTGTTCTTTCCACAGCACCACAGTGAATAATAGCGCCCCTGCCCTCAGTAAGCTTACAGTCTAGGAGATATTTCAGATTTGCTGGCCACGGCAAAGAGTTCATTTTTACATGTGTTGACCCCTGGGCTCCTGATGCTGTAAGGATATTGATTATTTTTTTTAAAACGTCCTTTTGGAGACTAATGTCTCACTGTGGATTTGGGGGACCCCATATTTTTAAAGGCTGTACATGCACACCACATGTGTGGTCAGATCAGGAGCAAGAAGGAGAGATGTCTAATGCAGCTTGAGCTTCTGCTATCCAAGGGCCAGGAGAGGCTCGTCACCAGGATGGTGATGGGGGTGGGGGCGGGGGAAGAGCTTTGTAGATATAGCTCCACTCAAAGGTTGTTTACTTGTAGGGGAGAAGTATGATCTGTGTCTGCAAAAGGAGTGCCCACACCTGACCCCAATCAGCCAAGTGTCTCCACTGGGCAGAGTTAGCATCAGCAAAGGAGATGATTCCATCGAGGCAGGACAGATGACTAGGGTACAGTCATCACACTGAGAGGAGAGCTGAGTCCATGAGGGTCAGGAAATGCAACGGGCAGAACCCTGGGTTGGGGAGTGAGAAGGCCTGAGTTAAAATCCTCCTCCAGCGCCTCATTCTACCCTGACTATGGCAGCAGGCGGATATTAGCTTGTTTCAGGATGGAAATGTTTGCACAGCTGCTGACGGTGCCCCAACGGCACAAAGAGTTTGAATTTCCTTCCATTTGTACCCTTCATTTACATAAAATGTGCAGTTTTTTCTGTACATGTCCCCCCCCCCCCCAATTCTCTGCTCATCTGTGACTCCTGTAAGCATCTCATGATTTCCCTGTTTGAAATCTGGATAATTTACATGAGTAGCCAACACTCTGTGGAGCTGGCATAGATTAAAAATAGCAATAACCCACAGCTGCTTGGGGCTGGAATCCTCGGAGTCTTAATGTGGGGCTCTGGATGCAAAGATCATAAATCAATGAGGGAAAGAACATCCCAGGAGGTGGTGGCGGACTCAGCTGCCAGCTGCCTTGGACCGCGCAAAGCCCCGTGAGAAGATCAACATGGACTCAGACAAAAGTGTCCCGCCCGGGATGCGAGTTCTGGAGAAAGCTGGACTCTCCCTTTCCCCCAGCCTCCCTCTTTGCTCAGAGGAAAGGGCCCCCCAGTTCTGAGTGATTGATGGTACCTGCGGTCAAGTCCAACTACTGGTGCCCACATCTCCCAGGCACAAGCCAGACTCCAAGACCTGGGGGCCCCGGAGCCTGGTGCTCTTAGGAACCTACCTTAGACATCACCTGTCATTCTCGGGGAGGGTTGGGAGCCTAGCCAGACATTTACTCTCCTACCATCAGGGACTGTCATATTTGTTCTGTTACCAGGCCAAATGCCTAGGACTTAACGGTACTATTTAAAAGAATGTATTTCTTTTTTCCATTTGAATGCAAAGGGCTAACAAGAAAGCACCTGCTCTTTGTTGGACTGGCTTGTGGTCTAAGCTAAAACCCCAAGTTAGAGTGCTAACATTTGCGAAGCACCATCCTCACAACCATCCAGAGAAGTGAACAGGACAAGCACCACTATCTCTATGTTACAGATGAAGTGATGGAGGCTCAGAAAGGTGAAGGGACCACCCCGAGGTCACACAGCTAATTAAGGTTGCTAAAGTGCCAGTGCTGGGATTAGGACGGCTACCTCCCGAGACCAAGTCTAGCTTTCTTAATAATTCAAAAAGAAAATGGAACAGGAGAGAAGCCACTGTAGCTCCAGCACCCTGTTAGCAGGGTCTCTACTCTGAATTGTTTTTCTAGCACTGGGGAGAGGGATAGGTTTATCTTGGCCCTAGAGTGGCCAATCACACAGAGCTGGGAGAGTGAGGTTGAAGTTATGGACTCATAATGGGATACTTCACCTAAAAGAGTCCTATCAATGGAATCCCTGTATTTAGACCCAATAGGATACAGCAACCCACAACTCAGTCAGCTACTAAGCAATTATTAAGCACTTGCTGTGTGCCAGGCACTATGTTAAGTGCTATGGATACAAACAGGTTAAAAAACAAAAATCATCCTTTCCCTCATGGAAGTTACATTCCAATGGAGGGGACAAGATGTAAGTAAGTAGATACATACAAAGTACATACAGATAGATCTCAGAGTGGGAAAGGCACTGGCATCTGGGAGGACTGGGACAGACCTGAAGAAAGTGAGATTTGAGCTGAGTCTGAAAGCCCGGAGACAACAGTGAGAAGACAAAGCCTTCCAGGAATGGTGGACAGCAAAAAGCATGGAGACACACGAAACATGAAAAGATGGAGCACCGAAGGACAGAGCCGAATAAACTAACCACAAATTGAAAATCTGGAATAGCAAGGGAAATAGTGAAATATAGTACAAATGAAGGGTGATACTTAGAGACCTCAAACTATGCTATAAAGCAGTAGTCATCAGAACCATTTGGGATTGGTTGAAAAAGAGAAAAGCAGATCAATGGAAAAGAGTAGACGAGGGAGAATCAGAAATAGTGGAACTCCATAGTCCAGGTTTCAATAAGCCTGAAAACATAAATTACTTAGACTTAAATAAATTAATGAAAGAATTCCTTATTTGATAAACTTGTAGAACTAGAGAGCAGCCTGGCAGAAAATAGGATTAGATCAGCATGGTACACCATATTCCATAGTCAATCCAAAATGGATAAGTCGCCTGAATATTAACGCTTGTACAATAAGAAAATTAGAAGAGAATAAAATCATATTAACTTTCACATGTATGAGTAAAAGTTTAATTCTTAATCAAACAAGGGGTAGAGGCAATTATTAAAGGTAAAATAAATAATTCTGATTATAAGAAATTAGAAAGCTTTTGCACAAACAAAATTAATACATTTAGAATAAGAAAGGAAGTGGTTGAAAGGGGAAAAAAAAGGTTTATATCAAATTCCTCAGATAAGGGTTAGTAGAAATTACTAGAAAACTGACAGATGTGTACAAGACCAAAAGTCATTTCCCCATAGAGAAGCAATCAAAGGATATGAACACACAGTCCTCCTTTGGAATGGAATAGTAGCTATGAGTTCATAAGTGAGTTCAAGCACAGACCATGACGCTAATGGACCCAAGGTGAGGGGCTTTATTCACCAGGCTCTAGCCCTAATCCCAGCCTTCTTCAAAGGCTCATCCTGGATCACAAAGGGGACTGGAGGTGAGAGCAGGGATGGATCAGCTCATAGAAATGCACAACCCCATGTTTTGGCTTTTCCTCTTTATTCTCAGGCTCACAACCACATTTCATGGCATCTGAAACTGAGTGTAGTATCCATGGGATGTGATGAGAAAGTCTGCACTGCTCTTAAAAGTGTCTATGATAGGGGCAGCTAGGTGGCACAGTGGATAGAGCACTGGCCCTGGATTCAGGAGGACCTGCGTTCAAATCTGACCTCAGACACATAACACTTTACTAGCTGTGTGACCCTGGGCAAGTCACTTAACCCCCATTGCCTAGCCAAAAAACAAAAAACAAAAAAAGTGTCTATGATTTTCCTGGAGAAAGTCTGTTCCCTGTACAATCCAGATGACTGCCAGGTTAATCTTACTAATCTACCATATCCTTCCCCTGCTCATTAATCTTCAATGACTCCCACTGTCTACAGTGTTAAATCCCAACTGTCCAGGACACTCTTGCCCCTTGATAATCTGGTTCTAGCTGCCCATCCCTAGGGATCTTCCAAGTACAAGCTTGAGGACCCCTTCTTGGGAATGCAGTGGAGAGGATTCTTGGAAGGTACAGTGAGACAAGATGCCTCTAAGGTTCTGAGCTTGCCTTTCCAATCTTTTCTTTCACTCCTCCCCTTCACAAATCTCATGTTCCAGGCAAACTGGATTATTCATGATCTCCCAAATGGACCAGGCCCCCTCCTGCTTCCATGGTTTTACTTGTGACCTACTCACCACCAAATGGCCTTGCTTTTCCCTTGACCCTTCCTCCAATGAGGGCCAGGAAGAGCCCTTGGCTCTGACATCAAAGGACTTGGGGTTTAAATCCTACCTGTTTCTTCCTGCCCGTGGGACTACCTTTGGCAAGTTAATGAGTCTCTCTAGGCTACAGTTTCCTCACCTGGAAAATGACCATTCAGCTCTACATCTGTGATCTTGTAACCCCGTGATCTCTCTCCTGTCTCCATTATATTTACTGCTTGTACCACTTGGGCAGCATCAATGGAATCCTGGCTTGCGTTACTGAACATGTCACCTGAATCAATCAGCAAGAGCTTATAAAACACTTACTATGCGCCAGAGACTTGATAAGCACTAGGAAAACAAAAACAAAGAAAATCAGCCTTGTCCTCAAGGATCTTACAGGCCAATGGGGAAGACAATATATATAGAAAAGGTAGACACAAGATACATACAAGTAGACAGAAGGCAGCCTTAGAGAGGATGAAGTCATTCATTCATTTTTAAGTATTTACTGTGTCCAGAGCTCTCTATTGGGCTTCAGGTAAGATAGGGCCCTTGCCCTCATGGAGCTTACAGTCATGGTGGAGAAGGCACCAACATCTATAATACCCAATCCAACAAACTTCTATAAAGGGCCTGGTAGGCACATGGCGCTGTCCTTGGTGCTACAGATACAAGATGGACACAGGCTGTTTTCTAGGAACTTCCATTCAGCTTGGGAGTGTGGGAAGAGAGGGGAAAGGGCAGAAAGAACTGGAAAAACCAGTGACTTTGGAGTCCAGAAGCCAGGGTTCAGATCCAGGCCTTGTCACGTATCAGTGGAGTGACATCAGGTGAGTAATTTCCTTTCAGATTTCTCTTTAAGGCCCCTTCCAGCTCTGACTCCAAGACTATGTGTAACAGAAGGGAGCGTCAGAAGTGCAAAGGAGGGTGGAATCTGGAGCAGTGATCTTTGTCTGGGGCTTCAAGAAGCCAGTGATGTCAGGGAAGGGAGGGATATCAACAGACAGAGATGCGGAGAGAGGAAGATGGAGTCCCTTCTCCACAGGAGGGTTAGCGTGAGCACCGAGATTGTCGAGTGGTGTTTCCCCCGATTAGATTATAAGCTCTCTGAGGACCAAAGGAACTAGATGCGACATTTCTTGGATTTCTCTATAGCTTCCAGCACAAGATGCTTGCAAGGAGCTGACAGTCTGCAAATTTGTTAGATATGTGGCAGAAGAGTGAACTGCCCTTTCGGAGCTGAGCTGAGCCTTGCATGCCCTCAGCCCCTCAGAGACTAGCGATGACTTCATCTGACCATTGCCACCAATGCCGTCTGTCCCCATGCTCCTGGCATTATCCTCAGAGGAATATCTGGAGGCTAGATCAAGACCATCTGACAGGCTTCATGGATGAAATATAAAAGGATTAGCCCACAGCGGGGAGAGTGGAGTAAACCGGGACAGCAGGCAGGGATCGCCATGGCCACAGGGCTGGGCGGAGATGAATTATTATGCTTCATCTGAATGGGCTCAGTGGAAAGGGACTGGAGCAGATGGTCAGTCTCCAGCCACCCGTGATTAGCCTCCCAGGCTGAAACAGCCTCCCACCAAGTCTCAGTGAGCAAAGGCATACGAGGAAGAGGCAGATCAGGCCAGGAGAACCAAGACCATAGCCGATTTTGGGGCAGGAGGCTGACGTCACCTGTCATTCCTCCTCCCCAACCCCACTACCTCAGGCTGGTCTGCTGGGGCTCAGCTCGTCCTCCATCACATCCCCCCTGAGCTCTCAGCCCTATCACAGGGCGTGCCAACCTACCTTCTAAGGAGGAGCTGCTCCCTGCATTCAACTCAATTAGAGATTAAGCGCAGAACTCAAGAGGCCCCACACTGTGTCCTTCGGGGACCCCCATCAGCCTGGCAGCTTGCCTCTGTCTCTATGTGTCTCTCTTCTTTTCTTACTGAAAACAGAGTCCCCACTTAGCCTCTGCTAAGGTCAGAGGCAGACCCCATCAACTCACAAAATAAGAGCTATTCCTAGGATGCCACTGGATAAAACATGCAGAGAAGGACCAGGATTGCAGCTCCCAGCTGACTGAACTAACTGACCCTGGGGACCTCATTTAATCTCTCTGAGCTTTGGGCTCCTCACCTGTAAAATGGGGGTAGACGCAGTGTGATAGACACTGTGTGACAGAGTGGACACAAAGATGGCCTCGGGGTCAGGAAGAATGGGGTCAAATTCTGCACCGGACACATACTGTGTGCATAAGTCCCTTAATCTCTCAGCACCCCAAGAAACCCTTCGAGACTGCAAGTCATGGAACAAGTGGCAATCTGCATTGGGGGAGGGAGTTTCCTCACTGGGAATGACAGGTCCGGTCCCAATCCCAGTCCCCATCTGGATGACTGCTATTATTATAGGCTAAAAATGCCTATGTTTAAATCTTTCCTCTGACTCGTACTGGCTGCATGACCTCATGCAACTCTCCATGCCCCAAGAAACTCTTTAAGACTACAAGTCATGGAGCAGGTGGTAATCTGCATTGTTGGGTGGAGTTTCTTCACCGAGAGTTCCCTACACAAGCCCAGCCCCCTCAAAATGGGGATTGATTGCCAATTAGCAATCTTTATTAAGAGTCTACAATGTATCTGGTTGGTGCCAGGACAAGAATGAAATAGCCCCTGCCCTCAAGGAGCTTACATCCCACCTGCCTCACAAAGTTAAGAAGGATGTGCTCTAGAAACTTGAGGTTGCCATAGAAATGTGAATTGTCATTATCTGGAAGTCCCATGATACCCATGAGCTGTATTTAATGGGTGCTTTATGGGTAATGAAATGCCCTCCTAGCCCCAGCCCCATAAGGTTGCCCCTATGGGTGATTCTTATCCTCCCTTGAGAAGGCAGGATCCTGAGGCCCGGGTCACCCAGCCTGGACATCTTTGGGGATCTTCTCACTCCAAGGCTGGGTTCCTGTTGCTGTCCATCTGCACACACTGCAGGGCAGAGTTTAGTGATGTGAGCACTGCTACTTACAAACCTGTGTAATGGATGCCCTTTGGCAGGTTTCTTTGACACCCCTCAATGGGCAGCTTACAGGTTCTCTTGCTCCTTTTCTGAGGTATCTCCTGACATGTGAGTTCTACAGATAACTGAGGCACCCTGTTTCCCATCCCAATCCAAAGCCCGAGCTCAGGCCCAAACCCTACCTCATCCTGACATCTCCTTGCAGAAAGACCCTTGTCGAAGCTGGCCATCAGAACAAATGAAACAAACCCTGGCACAAAGGAAAAATAGATGCAGAAGAGGCCTCCATAATCAGGCCCTTGCAGACTCCAGCCCTCTCCAGTTACCTTCCCAAAAGGCATACAAGGCTAATTAAGTTTAATTGCATCTCATTTAAATTCAAGAATCCATAAAAAGATTACATTACTGCAGCAAGTTGTTGGCCAACAACCCGGTGAAAACCAAGGACTGAGTTTCCAATGCTCTGTTCCAATCTACAACTTTTATTCAGCCCAGAGAGCTGGTGATTGAGCACCCCCTTAACCCCAAGAGCCACCAGAGGCTTACCAAGGGGCAG
>NW_020951131.1:3332512-3368469 GCF_900497805.2 Vombatus ursinus
GGATGAGGAAATGGACGAACAGACAGCTTCAGTGATTTGCCTGCGCTCGTAAGCTAGCAAGTGTCTTGGGCAGGATTTAAACCCTGGACTTTCTGGCTCCATGTCCAGAACTCAATTCACTAGACCACCTAGCTGCCTCTCAATATTGAGTGAAGTTAGTGCAATTAAAAATGAGCTGTTTGTCAAGATTCCCCCATGAGGCAATGTCTGTCCAGAGCTTTGCAGACCTTAACACATCACAGAATGTCTCTGGTTCTTCTCTCTGCAGGGTGTTTTACAGCCTCTCTTCTGTCTCTACATTCAAGGCCTATAAGCTTGGCCTGGTCACAGTTGACATCCCTGGTGTCCTTGCTCAGACCAGGGAACTAGGGAACTGTAGAGTGAACGGACGCCGTTGTTCCTCTGAGTGAAGCAGGCTAGGGCTCTTCAACGTCTCCGCTCCGGCAGCGGGCTGAACGCTTGGCCCCTGTGGGGGGGGGGGCGGTCCTTGGGAAGGCAGGACAACTGTTCTTTGTGGGGTTGGGTGGGTGGATGGGTGAGGCCAGGGAGTTCCCCATCTCTGGTACGAGGCAGCTGGCGGCCAGCCTCATGATCTGCGCACCCCCTCGCTCTTTGAGAAACGATGCCCCGAATTAATCGCCTCATTATATTCTGATAACAAACACTGCCAGTGTCACCCAGATCCTCCTCCTCACCCTCATGGCCACTTTTGTTGGACTAATGGAAACGGGGGCCCGCGTCCCTCACCAAGAGGCAGAGGATGGCAGAACATTCCCCTGGTGAGGACAGCCTGCCTCTCCCTCATTCCTCATCCACAGACTCTGGGAAGCCTGGACTTACTGCCCTGCTCCCCTCCTCTGACCAAAGGCAGCTCATTTCAAAATCCCCCATTTGTGGGGATGTCGGAATTAGGGTGACCTCAGGGCCATGAAGAGGAAGGGCATTTTTCTGGGGCACATCTGAGGCATGGGAGGGGCTGCTTCTGCCTTGCCAGTAACGACTGCAGTCTATCTACATGTATGTGTATGCACACCCCTACAGTCTACACGTGTGTACATGCATACACCTCTAAGTCTATATGTGTATGCACCTATACAAAAACTGCAGTCTACATTAGTGCCATTCATCTCTTCCCTCTGTGTCTTTAATATGTGCACAGGTGCACACACACACACACACACTCGCATACATACACACACACACACACACACACACACACACACACACACACATACCTCCTCTAGCCTACATGATGCTATACACCCAGAAACGAAAGACGGAGCTGCTGTGCATGGCAAGAGGGCACAGGGCTTCTGCCCCTATGCGTTTGTCTCTGCAGAGCCACCAAGGCCACAGAAGCACACTGCTCAGAGGGGGGGTCTCCAGGCCTAGGAGGCACCTGACAAAAAGGTCCATTTCAGGCCACCAGAATGTTCTCAGATCTAAACCTATTGACATGCAGAGCTCCCCTGGCTGGGTAGCTAAAGGCAGATAAAATGGAAAAGCATTCCTGGGAAAGAAGGACAACATAATGATAGTGCCCTTCCCCATCCCAGGAGGGGTCCCAGGACTCTGTGAAATGCCCAGGAGTCTACAGCAATCAGTGAGGCAAAGTACTTGTCAATTCCTGTCAATATTAGCAAATATGGTGGAAAACACAATCGACATAGGAGGTCAGAAATCCTTCTAATCAGAAATGCCCCTGTCTCTTTCCTCTTTCTCTCTCTTCCCTCTCTCTTTCTCTGATCACCACTCCCTGAAATAATAAAATAAATGTCACACTGAAGTCAGATGATGACTTCCATATGTGATTCGTTTAACAAGCATTGACTGGATGCCTATTAAGGGTACATGGCACTGTAGCATTGGGAGAGATCAAAAGTTTAGATAAAGCCCAGTTCTGCCCCCCTCCCCAGTCAAGAAAAAGGTAGACACAACAGGTCTTAGCATCTGATTGGCTAAGGGGGTGGTAGTGAGAGAGGATGAGGAGTTGAGGGTGACACCTGGGTTGTAAACCTGGGGGACTAGGAGGATGGGAGTGTCCTAGAAAGGAGAGGGCTTGGGGGAAAGATTTTGGACATGTTGGATATGTTGAGTGTAAATGACATGTCCAAGGTCACATACCAGCCTGCAGAGAGTTAAGAAGAGAATGAGAGGAAAGGAGTCAGGAGCAAGCCTTCAGGCCATCCCCCCTAGCAAGCCAACGCTTCTGGGAGCTCTGGGGCCGATCCCCGGGGAGAGAATACGATGCCTGGGCTCCAACAGCCCAGGCCACTCTCCACTGGGAGAAGGTCCAGTGCTGATGGTGCATGGGAAGAAGGCTCCTTGTGGCTCAGTGGGGACAAGTGCTCTCTATCCTCCCATGTGGACCACTGTCCCCTTGATTACTGCTGTTATAAATGTGTGCATGCATGCATGCATGTGTGTGTGTGTGTGTGTGTGTGTGCTCTACTGGACCGCCCAGTCATTCCCATATATGTAACTTCCCCTGGAATGCTAATAAACCGTGGTAGTGGTCAGCTTTTCCTTGTGGAATCCCAATCCCCTGGCAAGGTTGGCCAGACCAGTCACTGGAGGCACCCTATGTGGATGGCCTTGTTAAGGAGTCTAGCCACAAAAAGGAGGAGAAAGAAGGGACTATGGTTAGCTGGGATGGATGGATCATGGGCGAGTTTTTTGAGGACAGAGGTGTGTGTGGACTTGGAGCTGTCCAAGGTGGACAGGGGAGGTGGGTTCCTCCTTGTTTGGTCTCTTCAAGCCAAAGCTGAGTGTGCCTGCCTGGTGGGGATGAGGCAGAGGGGTTTCTTAGCCAAGGCTGGCCTCCAGGGCCCCTAAAAACCCAGAGATTCTAGATTCTGTGTTCACCTTTGCATCCGAGTACAGTGTAGAGCATGCCCTGATTTAAACAGAATTGAAATGGAGAGGCCTACGATGGAGACACATAAGGACCTTTGCCCTAAATCTCTGTCTAGGTGCTAGATCATTCCATTCTCCTTTCCTGCCAATCCAAGCAGAAGTCAGGGCACAAGAAGGATTTGGATTCGAGTTCTGACTTCCCCAAGAGGATACTCAGCTCTAAATACACCAACTGTAGCTGCCGGGTCCCTAGACTTCCTCCCGCGCCCAAACCTTTATTTTATAAATGAGCAAATGGAGGCCCAAGAGAGGCTGTCTCCTACCCATCCTCAAGGCCTCATTCTCACCTGGCCTTTGCTAGAAGGATCCTTTGCCTCAAGCCTCTCTAAAGACTCCAAGCCATCCTCCACTCAGCTACCCAAGTGATTTTCCTTATGTGCACATCAGGTCATCCCACCTGCCTGCTCAGGGAGCTATATATACTGGATGACCAGGAAATCATTCAACGATGGTATTGAAGTCAGGTCGTTTCTAGCTTAGACAGAAGAACTGTAAGACTGATGCTTGCAAAGGAAATGGAGACCCAGAGAGGGTCCTCCAAGTGCTGGAGCGGTAGAATCTGGGCTTTGCCCATGATTGGAATGGTTCATGTTTATATGGTGCCCTACAGCTTGCAAAACACTCGACAGACATTATTTCAATGGGTTCTTACAACAAACCCTGTTAGGGAAGTGCTATTATCATACACATTTTACAGCTGAGGAAACCGAGGCAGACAGAGGTTAAGTGACTTGTCCAGGGTTAGTAGGTACTATGGGCATTATTATTTCCACTTCACAAAAAAAACTGAAAGACACAAAATGACTTGCCCCGATGGTCATGTTGCTAATAGGTGGGATTTGAACCCCCATCTTAGGGACCCCAAGTTCAGCTCTCTCTCTATCATGCCATGTGGGCTCTACTGATTCTATGAATTTTCTTCTTCCCCATTTAGGGCCTTTCCAGAGACTGTCTGGTTTTTCATTTTTAGAAACAACCAATGGCAGCAGAAAACAAGTGAATGAATTATGTTTTTTTTGGTGCCTTTCCTGAACTGCTGGAAGCTTCCTCTGTTCCTTCAGGATGTCACGTCCTCCTGACTGGGAATCTCCAACACCTTGGAGAGAGATGTTTGGGAGCAGGGAGACAGAGGCTGGGACAGGAGCTGGGGAACTGCGTGGGCCAGCTGGAAGCTCAGTCTGTGGGATGGCCACTTCTCTTCCCATCTTCCCTTCTGACCTTCCTCCCACTTCCTGTCTTTGTTGGGGATGGCCTGCCTTCCTTTTGCCTCATCTCCCCTGTTGACCTCTGCAAGAGGTTCTAGTATCGTTCACTAGGGACGAGGTGACATCTTTGCCTGTTGGATGCCAAGGGAAAGAGCATTCCAAGAGATAAATAAACCTGGCACCCTGGACTTCACATCACGCTGGCAGGTGGGGAGTCACTTCAACTCAATACAAAGCTGGGCAACCTTGGGCAAGACTCCTCCACTCTCTGAGCTTTAGTTTTCCCATCTCTAAAATGGGAACAAGAAAACCTGCATTAGTCCCGCACGAGGTTTTCAGGGAAATGCTTTGCCACCCCCAGAGTCCCCAGCAAGATCACGGTGCCAAAGACCCAGAGCTGGGTGGGGCTGCTAAAGTCATCTATCCCAACCCCCTCATTTTACAGATGAGGAAACCAAGGTCCAGGGAGATTAAGGACTAGCCCAAGGTTGCACAGGGAGTATGTGGCAAAGCCAGTATTTGAATCTGACTGCTCAGGAAATATCTGCCAAATGAACGAATAAGTGGGCATGAGCTGAGGAGCTGGGGATGCTGCCCCTGCTGGGGACCCCAGGCGCCATGTTCTCCATGTGAAAGGACAGTCCCCGGGGCCTCCTGAGCCTGCATGGGGGTCCCAGGCACCCTGCCTGCCTGTCCGCTCCCCTCCCTCCTGCAGGTGACGTATCACCAAACGTGCTTTCCCCCATGTCATCCTTCTTACTGACATGTGTGCCTCCCCTCACCGGAGAAGATTCTCCATCTGCGCCTGAATTATCTGGGTCTGGACAAACTCAAAGCAGCCGGAATAAATTACATTATGTTTTCAGGCCCGATGTAGGCAAGGACACAGACTTGGTAAACTCCAGTTTATAAATCTGGATAACTGGGCCTCAGCAAATTCACTCAGGTTGCTTTTCTCCCGGCATTCGTGGATATCTATCACAAGTCCGGAATTTCCCAGGTTCAAATCCTGCCTTTCTTCCTGGCTTCCCATGGAGGTTGATAGCAGCGCCCTCCCGTGGTCTGACACATGAACTAATGCCTCCCCTTTTCTTCTCCATCGGCCACCCTCTTCCAAGTGGAGAAGTCCTTGGAAAGGTCTGGAGACTCGCTCAGGACTCTTCCCCAGTAGTTCGCTTACACCTTGGGGTGGGAGTGTGGAGACTAAGGGCCAAGAAGCCCTCAGACGCCCCCAGAGTTCAAAGGCAGAAGGACTGGTCTGACATCACAGAGGCAGGGTGTTAAGATTCACACTAGGCTCCTCTGGCTTTCCCAGACTGTGGCCATGGGGCTAGGAAACAGAACATCTCACTCTAGAGACAGAATCAACTTTAAACATATGTGGAAGGTTGGGCCAATAATACAGGGAAATCACTGACAAACAGAAAAGACCCCACCTATACTGACACGGAGCAGTGCTTAGATGCCCACTGATGTCGGGATGGCTGAGCACCCGTGGCACCTGGATGGGAGAGGACCAGGTCACAGCACCCTTAGCATCGTCACAGTGAATCTGGGAGGGCCCTCAGAGGTCGTGCTCCTGAGCAGCACGAAATGACGGGCAGGAAGACTGCGAGAAGACTACTCTCAACTGATGCGGCATGAAGCAAGGAAAACCAGGAAAGCAAGACTCACAATGACTTCAGCAAAGTAAACACGCACAGCCAACACCCCTAAACCGAAGGACCCAGCTGGGCGAGCTCAGAAGAGCACGGAAGGAATGCACCTCCCTTCCTTCTGTGCAGAGGTGGGGGACCACAGGGGCGGAACGCTGGGTACGTGGCTGAGCTTGGTTGGTGTTGTCCGGCAGGTTTTTTTTTTTTTCTCTCTTAAAAATCCTGGTTACCAAGATTGGCTTGTTGGGTAGGGAGAGTGGAAGGGCATATTCAGAATTAGGGCGATGTCGAAAGCAAAACATATTAATAAAAAGAAAAGGAAAACAACACGGTAGGTGAGGGGTGCTCCTTTTTGAGGAGGATAGATTCCTTCTAATGTAAAAATTCTTGGACCTCCATAATGACTGCAGAATTAATAGGCGTTGATTAAGAAGATGTACCGTGGCAAAAAGCCACCGGGGAGGAAGGGCCACTTTTAACTGAATTTGTGACTTGTTTATTATAACGACGTCTACACACACCTCTCAGAAACTGTGACACATAAGTGTATGTGACGTATGGTTGGCTCAGTCTACTGAATTTGCTACACTGAGCCCTGCCCCATTAGGACGGAAGCTCTTTGCAAGAAGGGATGGTTTCAGAATTCTTTGCATGTGTATACCTGAAGCCTAGCACAGTGCCTGGACCACAGCAGGCACTTAATAAGTGCTTACTGATTGACTGGCAGATGACTACAAGCTGTAAATATTATGCACCTATGAAATACCTGCCAAGAAATGACTGGTGTCCAGAATGACACACCGAGAGCTCGCTATCGCTCACAGAGGGATGGAAAATCCCCCTACTATAAACTTTGAACTCAAAATATCATTGAATGAATGGGTGAGTAAGTGAGCATTTATTAGGCACTTACCATGTCCCAAGTGCTGCTTAAGCACAGGGGACGTAAGTTCACCTGTGCTAACCTTCCTCATGGTTTGGTAGAAACAGAAGGGAAGGTAGAGACTGCCAGCTCCCACCCAGTTACTGCTCAGAGGAGGAAGACAGACTCCAAGAAGGGAAAGGGTCGCTATGTGAGGACAGCTCATCACTTATGAGGGGCATAGAAAAGGCCCGCCCCACCCCGCCAACTCAACTCCCCCACTCCCATCCCCCACGCCAAAAGAAATGGAATTTTATTACTCATCCTTGTCTTGTAAATGGCTAGAAACATGTGTGGCGTGGAAAATCAACAGGAATAATGATAGTTCACAATAGACCTATACTACAACATAATAGAAAAAGTATTGAGTTTCTACTTTTGTGGAATTTTTTAGCTAACAAATATCCAGTATCCCATAGGATCTGAATCACTTCAAACTCTAGAGGAGTGGCAGTAGTATGTCTAGAATTAGGTTTGTCAATTAATGCAAGAATTATTTTATTAATTTCACTATAATTACTCTGATTTTTCCTCTCCGTGCAAACACACATTAGACACTAATTACGTGCAGATTATTACAATTTTACTTTGAAATAAAAATATTCATTCTACTCCCTCTATTTTCCTGGCCTCATGGGTTAAACACACACACACACACACACAAACACACACACACACGCACACACACACACACACACAGCATCCATCAATGCCGCTTGAGCCTTCTCTGGTCCCCCTGACAGGTGTTTGGGATTTTGACGTGTCTCGTGGATGTCCTATGCACTGACCCCACCATGCACGACACTGTGGCCGGGCAGCTGGATGCCAGGGCTTTGCCCATGGGCTGCTCCTCGGCGGTTCACTCCATCCAGTGGGGCCACGACCACTGTCCTGGTCCCATCTGTTTCCTGCAGGGGCCCCAGCTAGCCCCATCAGAAAGGTCGGCCCCCTTGTTTTGGGCACCGGCAGTACGTGGACTGAGGAAGTAGGAAAGCAAACCCCAATTTAAAACGACTCCTTGGCTGCTCTCGAGTGAGTCAAAAATCTGCAGAGACAACCAAGTAGACACACGGCAGGGCGTGAGTCATGGGGCAAGTGCGGACACTTAATGCAGCAATTACAATAATGAATAACAACGATGATAACAATAGGTATTATTGTTGTTAATAATGAGAACAGAAGAAAATTCTGTTGTGTTTTTGGGGTTTGCAATTATTATCCCCATTTTATAGATGAAGAAACTGAGGCAGACAGAAGCTAAGTGACTTGCCCAGAGCTGCAATGCTTATGAGTGTCTGAGGCAGGATTTGAACTCAGGTCTTCCTGACTCTTGGTCCTTTGCATCTTCACTGCCGTCTTTTGCCTCCCTTTCTCATACAGATTTCAAAGCTGTTGTGAAAAGGCTGGCCCTTCATAGATATTACCAGGAGGCCTGGACCTTCCTCTCTTTCATCGGGGTAAAGTGACCAATTAACCAATTAAATATGCATTGATTAGGCTCCAGCAACTCTGGGTGGACCACAGAAAGCCAGGTGTGACTTTGGGGCTATCTCTTCTCTTGGCTTCAAGGCACTAACATGTGGCTTTTCAAAGTCAGCCACGCTCCTTCTTGCTGTTTCTGGGTGACGGAAGCCTGGCTTCACGCTCTGGGAGAGGCTGCAGACACAAACACAAACAACTCACATCCAATCAAAGGGCTTCCGTGCTGCTCCCACTCATCTCCCGCCTCCACTCCTATGCCCAGCCTGCCTCTGTGCCTCAAATGCCCTCCTCCTTCATTTCTTCTTCTTGGAGACCCGAGCCCCTTCTGCATTCAGCTCAGGTGCCAAGGCCTACGGAAGCTCATTCCTGATTCCCCCGCTCCGCCCTTTCCCCACCAAAATAATTTTATTTTCTATATATCCTGACTTTGCTTATGTGTGACCATGCTGTCCCCCTCCCCGACCCCAAATGGAATGGAAGCTCCTTGAGGGCAGGGACTCTCACTTTTGTCTTTGTTTCTCCACTGCCTAACACAGTGAGTGGCACGCAGTAGGTGCCTAATAAATGCTTGTTGATAGACCCTTAATTTGGACAGTACTGGTCTACATGAACAGGGCATCCCCTGCCCCGCCAGTGTTGTTTGCACAAAACCTGACTACTCTCTCTTCTGAGCCTGGAGTAGGAAAAGGGCAATGCAAGTCTCGGCGTGGGATACTGCTTGGTGTTTTGAATGGTGCCAGGCTTCTCCAACAAAGGTCATCTTTATATCACTCGTTGGAATCTTGTGATCCACTTAATTCTATGTCACGGAACAGCATCGCCTCCCAGAAAGTGAGCTTGACCGACGCTCCCCAGACAGCAGCGGCGCTTTCCTTGGTGGGTGGGAGTGGGCTGGAGACATCCACGGTAGGGATTATGCCCGCATCATCAGGGCTAGATATTAAAGGTTGTATCCCCCAGGAAGCTCCATGAGGGCAGGCACTACTGGTCATTTTGACTCAATGCCTTATGTGTAGTTTGCACAGAATTATGCAAAAATGAATAAATGTTTGGTGGGTTGAATGAAGTTAAAATGTATGTCCCGGGATCTTAGGGCACAGAGAAAGAAGCAATTTTAGAAGCCACTTTGTCCAATTGGTTCATTTTACAGTTAAGGAAACTGAGGCCCACAGACGGGAAGTGATTTGCTCACCTGGCTTCCTCTGAGTCTCAGCTGAATCCCTCCCCCTTCCACAAGAAGGCCTTCCCAGTCCTCCCTCGTCCTGAGGCCTCCCCTTGGAGATCTCCCCCAACTTAACCTATATACAGTTATCCCTCCACATCGTGACTTTCCCATCACAGGTTCAATACATCAAGGGTCAGCATAAGAAATTAAACAGGGATTTTTGGGGAATTCTGCAGAAGCTACAGATGACATGAGGCCAGCAGACAACACAGAAAAAGCTTAGAAAATCAGAAATACATAAAATGTATGTATAATATTATATAATATCAACCCAAATTTTACAATAAGTCATTGTAAACACCCTGTAAAAGAAAAAGGAAAAATTCAGACTTCTTCTCTGGCACAAAGGGAGAAACACAAAAGTTTACATGGATTTTCCGGATTGCGGGGGCACCACACCCCCAGTTCCCGCAATGTGGAAGGGGACTGTATATCCTGCTTGTCTGTTTTCTCTCACATTAGAGTGTGAGCTCCTTGAGGGCAGACACCATGATTTTTGCCTTTCTTTGTATCCCCAATGCTTAGCACAATGCCTGGCACACTATAAATGCCAAATGAATGCTAGTACCTGGTGACTGTGGTGATCTGGTCCAAAATGCAAATACTGAGGATGCCTTGAGTGATGTTAAAACACAGAGTAAATTTAGTCTTTCCCTAAAACAGTCCCAGGAGAAGTAAGAGAGGGCTCAATGTGATCGACACAAAATTAATCCAACAACCTCATTTTAAAGTGGAGGAAACTGAGGCCTGAAAAGCAGCAGTGACTGGGCCAAGGTCACATATTTAGCAGAGCAAGGATTTGAATCCAAGCTGACCCCAATTCTAGGACTCTCTCCACAACGCTCCCCGTTCTTTCAAGAAAAGAATCAAAGAAAACCCCAGAACTCGGGAGTCAGAGGAGACTTCAGACCATCCAGGCCACCTCAGCCATGAAAGGATTTCCCCATATTCTATCCTCATCCAGGCTCTGCTTAAAGACCTCCCAGGAAGGGAAGGCCACCAGCTCTTGGGGCGGCCCATTACGCTTGGGAACTCTGCAAAGAACTGTCAAAAGCATCTTCTCCTACCACTATTACTATTTTTTTCCAACCAAAATAGAAATAACTTACATTTGAGGCTTATGGTTGTAGATTTCCTCCACCACTGTTTGAATTATCAGTATTTTTTGCAAATGTTATCTATTCAAGGATAAGATTATAAGGGGATCAGAGCCACTTCAACGGATTTCAAGTCAATTTATGAATATTTATATAACTTGAGAACCACCTGATGACAAAGCCGCTCTCCCAAGCTAATTGACACCATCCCATTGCCTGCCTTTCTGCTGATGCCTTGATTATCGCTGCAGAAACCAGGCCCTAGAAATAAATCACAATGAGCTCATCAGGAAAAGCTGGCCCTTCCAAAGCTGCAGGTTTGCCATAAATAGAGTAAATTGGGCTCTTATTTAATTGTGAAGCTCTACACCCCAGCTTCACAATGTCTTATCTGCCCGACGGGCTGCTAATGCAGACCATGTCTGGGGAATCACCAGTGGGGGCGGGGGGCAAAACCCTGGCTTGTGGAAAATAAGACAGGACTGAGAAGATTGGATTGGAGAGATTCCAATGAAAGGGTTTCATCAAACCTACCTACGTGGGGCCAAATAGCGCCTGACTTATTTAGATGGCTCCAGGAGAAAAAGATATTAAGATGCTTAAAATCACAAAAGGCGGCAAATCCTTCCTAGTCATTTACAGTGGACGTCCAGGATGTCTGCCTTTGCCATGAACTAATACACTAAACAGACTCTACCCCGTCTTGCCAAATGCAGTCCTTTCAGTTCAGGATTAGGGGCAGGTTTTCAAAGGCCTGGGCATTAACCTCGGCCTGTTGGATGTTTTTTGGTTTTGTTTTTCAGCAATGACTCGGCAAAGGCATTGGTGGCAGGCTTAGTCAACGTGCACATGACACGCAGCTGGGAGGGATGGCTGAGACCCCGAAGATTATTCAGGGTCCAGAAGATTAGATGGGGCTGAATCTAATAAGATGAAATTCAAGGAAATCCTTGGCCTCCTTAAATACGCAGCTTAAGTGGCCCCTTCTACACGCGCCCTTTCCTGATCCCTCCAGATGCTAGCGCCTTCCCCCCAAATCACTCAGGATTTATTTTGAATAGTGTGAGGTTCTCTCTCCTATTTGTCCTCCAGTGAGGGCAGCTACTAATTCACTCCTGTCTAGCCCAGAGACT
The DNA here is from genome assembly GCF_900497805.2 of Vombatus ursinus. Lineage (NCBI taxonomy): Eukaryota > Metazoa > Chordata > Mammalia > Diprotodontia > Vombatidae > Vombatus > Vombatus ursinus. The sequence continues at coordinate 3,344,148 of NW_020951131.1, forward strand.
GGCATACTGTAGGTGCTTAATACATGTTTGTTGACTGATTAATAAAGCATCGCATTTGATTCCAAATTTCAACTTCTCAAACATTAAGGGCAGCATGGGTGGATGGCGGATCATCTAAAAAAGACCACTCCTTATGAGGCAGCCGAACAACATGGCAGCAATAACCCTGGGAGGGAGGCGCTATCATTATCCTCATTTACAGCTGAGGCAGACAAGGGTTAAGTGACTCACCCAGGGTCACATAGCAAATGAGTGCATGACTTGAACTCAGGTCTTCCTGACTCTAGATCTATCCACCGAGCCCCCTAGCTGCCTACATTAAAGCACTGTATACATATTCACTGTTATTATTTTGTTGTTGTTATTATTATTATTATTAAGACTGCATAAGTGGTCGCTTTAAAGAATTCACCTAAGAAGACTCTTTAGAATTCCAGAGCTGGAAGGCACTGATGAACAAGCCTCTCTTTGATAGCAAGTTGACATCCAGTCTTTTTGAAGGCTTCCAGTGAGGGGGTGCTACTGCTCCTGAGGCAGCCTGTCTCACTATGGGATTAGCTCCAGTGGTAGAAACATTTTTCCTTCTATTGACCTGATACTGGCTTCCCTGCCCCTCCCCGCCCTGACTCTGGGGCCATGATGCCCCCTCTACTTCTTCTCTAGGGTAAATATCCTACCTCTGTCACCCAGTCCTTGTATAGTATGGTCCCCTTGTGTCCAACTGATCAATGCCCTTCCTAAAACGCGGAGCCCAGAACTGAACCCAAGTCCTCAGATACCTTCTGCCTAGGGCAGGATGACTGCATCCAGGATGAGTCCAATTACTCTCATGAAGTAGCTGCTGCTCAGAATGCCTGGAGGATTTTGTCTTGTTACTGACTTTAGCGCCTACAGCACATTTTTTTCCCTAGAAGCCTGAGTGGGGGTGGGGGTGGGGGTGGGAGGGTGACAAATCACTCTCCTTTGAGGATGGATTTGCTTTTTGTGGAATCAGCCAGAGGTCTTTCAGAGGCAAGTCTTGTGAAGAAGGCACAGTGACCAAGCAGAATAATCTGCTTCTTTTGGTTGAGGAAAGAGCTGCTTCTAGGAAGTAAGGAGGCTGGTGTTCTGATGTGGCTCAGAACCTGCGTCTGGGGCCAGTGTCCAAAGAGCATCGGAGCAAACATCTTGCTTCTAAGGTATATAGGGAACTGAGCCAAATTTATAAGAATAAGAGCCATTCTCCAACTGATAAATGGTCAAAGGATATGAATTCGCAGTTTTCAGAGGAAGAAATCAAAGCTATCAATAGACATAAGAAAAAATGTTCTAAATCAGTATTGATTAGAGAAATGCAAATTAAAGCAACTCTGAGGTACCATCTCAAATCCATTGGATTAGCTAACATGAGAGAAAAGGAAAATGATAAATGTTTGGTCTGACCATTCTGGAGAACATTTTGGAATCACGCCCCCAAAGCTATTAAACTGGGCATACTCTTTGACTCAGTGACAACTCTGTTAGATCTATACCCTAAAGAGATCAAAGAAAGAGGAAAATGACACACATGTATAAAAATATTTATAGCAGCTCTTTTTGTTTGTGGCAAAGAATTGGAAATGGAGGGGATGTCCATCAATATATGATTGTGATGGAATACTATCATGCTTTAAGAAATGATGAGCAGGATGCTTTCAGAAAAACCTGGGGAAGTTTTCTATGAACTGATGCAAAGTGAAATGAGCAGAACCGAGAGAACACTACATACAGTAACAGCAATATTGTAACAATGGTCAACTCTGAAAGACTCTGATCAACGCAATGACCAATCACAATCCCAAGGACTCAAAACGAATCATGCTGCTCAGCTCCATGCAGAGTCAATGGACTCAAGCACAGACTGAAGCACATTTTCATCAATTCCTTTCTTTTCTTTGCGTTTTTTAAAAGGGGGAACATGTGGAAATTTGTTTGGCACAACTATACATATTTGTAATGGATTCTACTTTTCTTGCCTTCTCAACAGGTGAGGGAGGGAGAAGGGAAGGGAGAGAATTTGAAATGGAAAATAAAATAAAATTTAAAAGAGGAATCATAGGCTCAGAGATCTAGGGCTGGAAGAGAGTTTGGAGACTGCACCGAGCCATTTTACAGAGAAGAAGACTGAGGCCCAAGAAGGTTGTCAACAGCAAAGCCAGGATCTAGACCCAATCCGCCACTCCTTCCTTCAAATCTGGAAAGGACCGAGCCATCCGCCACTCTCGGAGCGGGAGGGGGTCGCCATTTGGTGTGTGAGCTCTGATCTGTTTCTTTAAAAGCCCAATCTCACAGGAATCACAGAACGGGAGACGGAGGACCTCTGAGGGGCCACTTCATATAATCTACGTGTGAAAAGAATTGCTTTGCTTCATGGTCACCCTGTATTACAGATCTGGCCAAATCAGGGAAAGACTAAAGGCATGGCAGCCTGGCACAACGCACAGAGCACCGGTCTGAAGAGTCGGACAGATGAAGGTTCAAGTCTTGCTTCTCACACATATTCGCTTTATGACCCCTCTCTACCCCTCAGTTTCTTCATCTGTGACATGGAGATAATCATCGCTCCTGCCTCCCGGGGTTCGGACACGGTGGTGTTATGGGAGGAGCGAGTGACAGACAAATAATCTGTGGTTATCACAACGCCCAGTGCAGGAGGCAACTACTCAGAATAGATAACCCAACTGTGGGCAGTCCCGGGAGGGGTCAAAGGGCCAGGCCAAACGAACTCGCTTCTCTCTCTTTCCTGGAAACCTAAGCTGTGGTCACATTCAGCTCTGGTGTTAGTCCTTTGTCTCTTCTGTTCCAGAAACATCGCATGAGACGTCAACCCCGGACCCAAAAAGACCTCTGAGTAAGTGGGAGGGGTGTGTGTGTGGGGGGGAGTAGAATGGCATTAAAAAACAAAAACCTGGTCTAATGGGGACAGCGCTGGCGCTCCCAGGTGAAGACGCTCTGTCCACTAATACTCCTTCACAATTTCACAGGGTTTTCCTGGGACACTAAATGATAACAACAGCTAAAAACAGCTAACATTTAGTCCTCACAACACCCATGGGAGGTGGGTGCTATCATTATTCCCATTTCCCTGATGTGGAAACTGAGGCAAGCAGAGTCGAAATGACCTGCCCAGAGTCACAGCTGGGTGTGTCAGAGGCTGGATTTGAAGCTGGGTCTTCCTGACTCCAGGCCAGCGCTCAATCCACTATACCTCCATGCCTACTACTCAGTCTAAGCTAACCCTGCAGGGACCCCAGCAGCCCTTCTGGTGTGTGGAAATCTGCCCGTCTCCTGCGCTCCAAGGACAGTTTGGGAGCTAAGGCTTGACCCGTCCAAGGGCATCGGGCATCATCACTGCCATGCCTGGAGGAAGACCGAAGCACAACCGAGCTGGAGTTTTATGAATGGGCCTTTTGTGAGAACCTGGCCCTGGAGGAAAGATGCTGAGCAGTGATGGATCCTGGGGAAACTGAGGTCTCCTCAACAGAAACTTCAGGGTCCTCCCTGAAAGGACCCGAGGAGAGGCCGCCGAACATGAGGGCATCCGACAGAACACAGTGTGAGGGGGAGGTAGGAGCAGAGAGCCCCTTGGGGGGGGGGGTCCTAGAATGGGGCACTACCACCCCAAAGAAGGGAAGGAACTTCCTGGGAGGCCCTACACCCCACACTGGGGATACACAGAAAGCACAACCCTTGTTCTCAAAGAGCCCCCAGTCTGAGGGGGGAGACGGCCTGCAGGCAATGATGGATGTCCAAGAGCAAAGGAGGAAATCTCAGGGGGAGGGCTGATGGCTGGGAAAGGCCTCCCGCTGCCCTTCCTCCACTGGGGACTGAACCTTACCTGGCACTGCCATCTGGCCTGCCACAGTCCCAGGCTAGCAGGAGAAGGACCCTGTGAGTCATCCCGGCAGCACGTGGGTGCCCAGGAAGGCCTTAGTCGGGACCATCTCAGTATTTTTCCTCCAGACACACATCTACTCCCTGCCTGGGCAGAGAGACTAGGCTTATGGGGTGAGGTCCTTCACTGATGTCTCTCCGGTTGGGTTCTGGAAACAATCTTACCACTGATCAAAGAACTTAGGAAGAGAGCATAGAGGTCACCTCACCCAGGCCCCAGGAAATGGGCCCCGAGAGAGCCAGGGCCAGGGTAGTAAGTAGGAGAGGCGAGATTGAAAACCAGGGATGGAGGGGTGGGGATCTGATGTGAAATCTGCTGGTCTTCCCACCAGTCGGGCAGGAAGCAGCGGATGATGTTTGGGGGCTTTATCCCCCATCTCCGAGCCAGCAGGGGTGGGGGGCCTTTATCTGTCAGCTCCGAGCCAGAGGGGCTGGGAGGACGGGCTTTATCCATCAGCTCTGAGCCAGAGGGGCTGGGGGGGCTTATCCATCAGCTCTGAGCCAGAGGGGCTGGGGGGATGGGCTTTATCCATCAGCTCTGAGCCAGAGGGGGTGGGGAAAAGCCCGTGTGTTGGTCACACATCACTGTAATAACCAAACCCCAGAAATGCAGGCAGGACCCCCTAGTCCGGCCTGCCAGGCCTGGGATGCTCCCCCGGCTTTCAAACAACAGTGACTTTCCTAAAATCATGTGCGTTTGTAACGTGGTTTTCTCTCCCTACCTAACGCTCCTGACTCCTTCTAGCTGGAATGCTGCTGAGCCCCCGGGAGGGCTGGCTCCCCTGGTCCTGAGGCCAGCCTCTCACAGATGACAGTTAATATTTCCTGGCCTAACCATCACACTTCGATCGTTCCCACATGCCGTCCCAACAATGAAGGCCGTTCTTTGGGACACGTTTCAGCCTCGGCGCTCGGGGGTCAGGCCTCCCTAATCACAAACACAACCCAAAGTGGATGCCCGGGAACATGAGCCCCAGTGTGGGGGCAGATCGCCTCTCAGACATCAGGGCCGGGTCAAGGCAGAGGGTCACTGGCGGAAATGCTGACCGTGGACAGCCTGGCTTTGATCAGAGGCCGCCCGGAGTGTACCTATCTATGTACACATATGAACACACACACATATATAAATAATATAGGACAACAAATCGCGCGCATTCACATGGTGTTTTAAGGCTTGCAAAGCACTTTACAAATGTCTCATTTGATCCTCATACCAACCCCGGGAGGTAGGAGCTATTATTGCCCCCATTTTACAGTTGAGGAAACTGAGGCAGACGGGGGTGAAATGACTGATGGGGGACACAATCTGTGGACAGTGACGTCCACGCATCACACGTACAGAGCAAAGCAGAGGTATTCTCAGAGGGGAAGGAGCCACACGTCTGGAGAGTGGCTGAGGCCAGTGCCAGTGCACTCACTCTCCCAACAGAATGTAAGGAAGGCCCCAGGGCATTCCTTGAGGGTACCACTTGTTAGCATTTTTGCCTTCTATTCCATGACCAAGAATAGCTGCTAACATATAAGAGGTATTCAGTGAATAAATGTTTGTTCACTGATCAAGGGTAGGGCCTGGTACAGTACATGCCATAGCACAGATGCATGTCCACTGACTGACTGTAGTGACTGGTCCAAAGTCACAGAGTTGACATTTGAACCCAGAGCCTTTTATATTCTGCTACAGGAATGCAGAGTTGATCTCTCAAAGCATTTTCCTCATTCCTGGCTATGCCCGTGGACCTGGAGATGCTGAGCCGCTAACTAGTGGTGCTGGTCATTGGCCCCGGTGAGAAAGCGTGCCTTGTTAGGAGTAGGACGCATAGGGAGAGGTCAGTGAACATAGAGATTTCAGCCGGTTATGGAGGCCAGTCGAGGTGCTTACTGCTGACCTGCACAGAGTATGAGGAAGTAAGATACTTTGATAGGAAAGGGGGGAGGGGACACACCTGGGGCATGACCACAACGTATGTAGAAACAAGAGCAATGAATGTCCCCAGAGAGCAGCCCCGGGGGATGGGGCTGCCTCAGGAGCAGGGGTGAGCTCCCAGTCCCAGAGATCTCCCAGGAGAGGCCGGGTGCTCAGGTCAGTCAGGAAGGCCTCAGACGTCCCTCCCAGCTCTGTGACGGACGCTTGGATTCCACGATGGCCAACCTGAGCTCTGGTTCTGGGTGGGGCCCTCAGAACAGATGGCACGTGTCATCAGGCAGACATTTTGACAGCAAAATTAATCAAAAGCCTTCAGCTGTTGCTGTATGCTTAGTTATTTACCAGTTCTCATGGATTTGGAGCTAAAGGGAAAGTCGGAGATCACCTCATGCAGCCCCTTCGTGATTTTACAGCAGGGTAAACTGAGGCCTAGAGGGTTAAGGGCCCAAGATCACACAGCTGGGATGTAGCACAACCAGGCTGCAGAGCCAGGTCCTGTGCGTGACAGCAGGCCATTCCAGCTCCCCAGGATGGTCCCTCAAATAAAGAGCCTCATTTTTTCACTTGTTTCCCCCAAGAGAGAGGAGTCTGGTCCCTGAGTGCGAGGCCCCTTCTCCAGCCTGGTTCCTAGCAGCCAGCTGGGAGCTCCCGATTCCTGGGGCAAGGTCCAGCCAGCCCAGGGGCGGGTGTGAGCCCCGGCCCAGCCTTCGCGGAGATGCTCCCTTCTGCCTTCCCAGGCAGTGCTCAGGAGAGGACAGTTCCTCTCGCCTGGCCGAGCCACTCCGGGGTCAGATGCTTTTCCATGCTTACTGGGCAGCGGACAGGGACAGAGCCTGGCAGCTTAAGGAGTCTGTCTGTTCACCAGGAGGTTTGTTTGGGGAGTTTACGCCTTCCCACTCCCTAGAAACACTGGTGGGAAGCTCTCAGGTCAAGAGTCAAGAGGATTTGTGTCGATGTGATCCTGCACCCATTGGCACCACCCATATCCTTGGCAACCTGGGGAGATGGGAGGGAGAATGGATGGCCCTCAGGGCCCCTCCAGTTCTGACCCAGGACTGAACCATCGCTGCCTGGAGATCCTTTCAGCTTCTCCTAACAGCTCCAGGGTGCGGGAGGACCGCGGATCTGCCCAGTCTTGACCCAGGTCAGGAGAAGGGCTGAGCTGCCCATGCAGGATGGAAGGCACTGCGGAGCCCCTTGGGAAAAAGCCGAGAAAGGCAGCTCTCAAGGGTCACGCGGGCTTGCAAACAGCACAGCGTCTGGCCCTCGAGTGCCTGGAGGATGCATGGACAACCGCTCATAATATTTTGATAAAAACATGTTGAACACCTGGCCTTTGTTTGGATTCAAAGCGTCAGGCAAACCCTGATGACAGCTTCTCTGCAACGGCTGATTTGGAAGAGAAAACAGCTTCCAGCCCTGGTCAGGATCAGGACGATCCCTGGGTCTGTGGCCGAGGAGAGGCTAAAGACCGGACCCTGCTGCAGGACTCCAAGCTCCTTCCTCCCTAAGAACTCAATCCTGGTGATTCTGAGGGCTGGTCAGCCCCAGGGTCTGGGGAGGAAGGCACAGAACATGAGAGACCACAGAGCTGAGTTCAAATCACACCTCAGACATTTATAAGCTGCGTGACCCCAGGCCAACCACCGAACCCGGGCCTCAGGCTCTTCATCTGTAATATGGGCATAATCACCACCATCATCATCGTCACACTACCCATCTTAGAGTATCATTCTAAGGAAGGCGCTTTGCAAACCTCAGAGTGCCATAGAAATTTTACTTATTATTGTTAACAACGACAACAATGATGATGGCATCCAGGTCAGGGGTTCAGTTTTCAATTTGTGGGAGGCAGGGTGGCCTAGTGGGAAGTGCTGGATATGGTGTCAGGGACTCTGGCTCTATTGTCCAATAGATGACCTTAGGACAATGATGCTGCCTCTATGGGGCTCCATCTCTCCATCCGGGAAATGCAGATAATAATACTTAACTGTCCACTTCGCAGATCGTCACAAAGAAAGAACTTCCAAGCCTTCAAAAGCCCCAGAACTGGGAGTTATTTTTAGTTCTGTAAGTAGGTCAGTTAACTTTCCTTTTTTCCAGGACTGCAGGCTCTGTTCCTTGACCCCAGCTAACCCCAATCTTACAAAAATACTCCCTAAAGGGGGAAATAGGCCAGAAAGTATGGACGTGTCAGGGCAAACCATCCCCATTCCTGGGAAAACACTGGTCGCAAGCTAGAACGGCGGCTCTGTAAAGTCAGAGAACAACATTAAGAGCCGGAAGGCCCTTGGAAGCCATCATAGCCAAGCCCTCCATTTCACAGATTGGGAAACTGAGGCCTGGAGAAATGCAGGGACTGCCCAAGGTCACAGAGATAGCACAGAGCTGGGTCAGATTAGAACTCGCGTCCAGTGGATCCAAATCCAATGTTTTCTCTGTTACCCCACTGGTTAGTGGAAGCCCAACTCTCCCTAGGCCTGTTACTGCATACGACACCAAAGGAAAAGGTGGTCACTGTCCACTGCGCTCGTAATGCAAGTGACTCTCTCTTTTTGTCTGATATTGATGACGAAAGCGCTACCAAAAGGGTGTAAGATGGCGGCCTGTGTCCCCAGCACCCACCGCGGTGTCTGACCCAGAGCAAGCTCCTGATAAATGCTTGTTTGATTGACAGACTGAAGATGTTTTTTTTGAAGGCATCTTGTATAATTCTTTCTTTCTTTCTTTTTTTAAGGCAATTGGGGTTAAGTGACTTGCCCAGGGTCACACGCTAGTAAGTGTCAAGTGTTTGGTCTGAGGCTGGATTTGAACTCAGGTCCCCCTGACTATCCACTATCCACCTAGCTGCCCCTACATCTTGTATAATTCTGACAGAGGTATGGAAGACGTTTGTTGGGAGAGAATCTTGGAGGTGGCATTTTGCTCTAAAAAAAACAAATGCTCTTTGGGGAGTCAGCAAATAATAAACACAGCAAGATCTTGTATCCTTTACGAATTCCAGTCAACTGTGTGATCACAGAGGTGTGGTCTACTGTGGAATATCCACGGCAAAGCCCTGCCTGATCCCTGCTCATGTCCTCAACCAGAATTCCTTCAATGCCTACGTAGACTTTTATATACATGTTATATGATATGTTATAATGATATACATGTTATATACATGTTATGTTATAGTCACATATGTTATATATTTATACACATGTTATATATGTTATAATCATAATACATAATTGTAATATAATATACAATATGGATATATAGCTGTAATATATGTGTATATGTAATATATAATACCCATATAATATAATAGGTATGCGTAATATAAGATGATATATGTAACACACTTTTATACGGATAGGACAGGAGGCATATGGGTTGGTAGTTGATGACATTCCCTTGTGTGCCTTCTGGGATATTAAGTATGAGCTTCCCTGTCCCCCTCCTCCCTGACCTCCTCATCTTCTTCCCCTCTCTTAAATACCCTGCAGATCAATCCCTCGCCCCAATATCCAACAAAATGAGCAGCCTCTAGGACGGACTTCCCCTGGGCACGCTTGGCTTAGCCCTACTACTTTCCCTGTCTTCATTTTCAGTAATGCTATTTTTTACATCCTCCAGAACCTCATCTGGGACTGTGATCTCAGAGCTTGAATACGGCCATTCTACCATCCTTGACTGAGAAAGGGGAAAAGAAAAAGCATTTTTAAAGCACCTACTATGTGCCTGGCACCAAGCTAAGGTCTTAAAAAAAACACCCAAACAAAGAGCATCTCATTGGATCATACAGTGTTGGATAGGAGAGTCTTTTCCACTGTTATCTGTTTCCTCCTTCCAGTTTTAGCCCTAGGTGCCCGTGATGTGACCGGTCATTTTGGTCCCTGGCCAACTGTTCTGCTTGGCCTTGCCTACGCTGATTTTTGCCATTTTCTGAGGCAGTATTACTCATAACATTCACAGGATCATGATTTGGAGCTAGAAAGGACCTTAGAAGTTCAAATTCCACCCTCTTATTTTACAGAAAAGGAAACTAAGGCACAGAGTTAGGTCACCTAGGTCGTAAGTGGGTGAGGCAAGATTTAGGCACAGGTGTTGCTGCCTTCAAGTTCAGTGTTTTCTATCCACGATGCCTAGTTGCCTCTCAGACATACAGTTGGAAGAGGCCCTAAAGGTCGCCTAGTCTAAACCTCCTCATTCTACAGACAGGGAAACTGAGACCCAAGGAAATGAAGTGACTTGCTCAAGGCCACACGGTCTTCTGATGGCAGAGTCAATTTCTTTCACCACTCTGTATGATGTTACCAACAACTGATACTCTAAATGGGTATTGCCCGCGGCTGTGATATGCCTCTGCTTGCCACGAAGGTCAAGAGTTTAATGATTACAACAGTTTTTAGGCTCATTTGGTCTCCTTGTTATGGCAACTGATTTATGGTAGCCACACTTCCACATGGAATTGATGCAACCAAAGCTGATTTATTTCTTCCACTTATTTCTCCGCCCCCCCTTTCGGCATCAGAAACTTATTAAAAAGATGACGTTAAAGTCATTCTAACTGTGTACTCTATCCTTTTTAATTTTTTCTTTGACTTTGTGATTAATTTTGTTTTTTGCTCTAACAAGGCGCAGGACTGACCACACAGTCAGATGATTTAAGAAGGCGTCTTCTGTCGATAAAGAGTTGTTTCCTGTGTGTTAGAACAGAAAACCAATTTCACTTTCTGTGATATTATTTGGTGCTCACCACATTCTGTGCCTTGGCCCCTACATTTTTTTCTTGATGAAAAGATACATGATGTACAGGAGGGTGATCTTGGTGTGATGTACAAGTCTTTGGCTTTCTCTTTCCTTATTCCTGATGCCATCTTTTCCAACCTAATTTTTGGCCGCCTTCACCTGTATCTACCTTTGTTTTAAAGTATCAATAAATGCTGATTTCATTGGAAGAGTTTCAGTGAATTCTCTGTAGAATATCTCTGTCTCTTTGTTCTCTGCAGCTGATGCTGGTACATCAACGGTGACTCTTCCTGAAGATCTTTTTGCGGATAATTATCATGGGCACAATGACCCAAGGTGACCAAATGTCTCAAGAGATGGCATCCCTTGCTTCTTTTGGATGCACAATGAAAACCAATTTCCTTCTTTGCACCTCCAAGGGGAACACTAGAGCCATCCCTTTGTCTTTTGGTTTGATTTAGAGTGCCGATGTCAAGATGAATACAATTCAGCTCTGCCATGATGCCACTGGTTGGTTATTGAACTGGGATCTCCCATTATGAGTACCAACAGCTAAGTTGATGTTTGTACACAGTCTAAAAGCTTTGGGATTCTTAGCAGACTGTCTGCTCAAGTCTAGCCACCTGGTGATGTCAAGGGAGAGGGGTACCAGCCTCCCCTCGGCCTCCAGTCCCAGCCAAAGGCCGAGCGGTAGCTAGTCTTCCCAGCAGCTGGGGTTTCTCCCCCAAATTCCTCCTTCCCTGCCTCTTACCTAATGGCCCGGCTAGCTAGGACGTCATCTTTCCTAGGCACTGAGTAGAATTACAAAACACAGCTTAATAAGCCCTATTTTATCATTTTATCGCCTAGCTATAACGTTGCAAATAACTGGTCTCTGAGGATAACTTTGAGAAGGGGGTGAAGCAATGGCCGAGCTCTGGAAGGCACTTGGGGACGGGCAGGCCCTATTTACTGAGCAGAGCCAAGCTGGCTCCGGGGATCCCCGAGGTGGGCAGAGCGAAGCCCCTCCACCTTCAATCCAGGCTATTTGGTTCTCATTCTCCGGTGAAGAAGGCAATGAAAAGGTGAGCGCTTAATCCCGTAGACAGAAGACTTGAGAGCTCGTCAGGACAATCAGGGCTCAGCCTCATTAAGCGCCATGGTGAATGAAACGTTTTCACTGATGGCACTGAACGTCAATGTGGGGCCTGTAAAAAACTGCCGCTAATTGCCTACTGCTGCCCGGCCATAAACGAAACCGACGAAAGACGTCCGGTGGAGCAGCCATCCCACCAGCCGCGCTTGGGCCCACTTCAAGATGTACCCCTGGCCGAGGTTGCCCTTTGTCCCAACGTCTGCCGGGGCTCTCTATAGCCTGAGGAGTCCAGTGCCACCTACTTTGACCGGCATTCAAGTTTTGTTTTCTGGGCTTATCTGTCAGCCCCACAAACTAGTATCTTTCCTTTAAGGCAAGGCTTCTTATCTTTCTTAAGATCATGGACCCCTTCTCAGAATCACGTTTTTAAATGCATAAAAAAATGGAGGTTTACAAAGGAAATAAATTACATTGGAATGCAGAAGTATTTTTTTCCTTCAACCAAGTTCACAAGCCCCTGAAATCTATTCCCCCTCTCCTCCCCCCTCCAATTATGAACCTCTCCTCTAAGGCTATCTTCCATTTCCTCTGTGCATGACTCCCCTGTTAGAATGGAAGCTCTTTGAGGGCAGGGACCGTGCTTTTGCCAGGTTTTGTATTTCTAACACTTAGCGTGGTGCCTGGCGCATAGCAAACATTTAACGAATGTTTGGTGATTGATTCGTTCCTATGACTCGTCACCACATCACTGGCTGCGTGCCTCAGTTCGTGCTGTCTCTTAAGGCTGGGAGGTTGTGCCTCGCCCTCCTCAGCTACAGAATGCCTACCTTTCTTTTAAAGCCCAACTCAAATGCCACCTGCTTCAGAAGCTGCCCTGGCCCTCCTGGTGGGCAGCAATCTCCCTCTCCCGGGACTTTATTAAGCGCTTCACTTGGAACACCGTAAGGCAGTTAGACGATATTGTGTATTACCACTCTCTGTGTCCGCACCTTCTTCCCTCCCCACTTAGCCAACTGACCGAAGTTCCCTGAAGGCAGGGGCCAAGCCTTGGCTAAGCTCTGCATTTTCCTGGTGCCTGTCACACGACTCTGCCCATGCTGTCCATACACAGGGGTGCCACCTTCCAGAGCTGAGCAGGGTAAGCGTTACCATGTGGAAGGGAGGCTGGCACCTTTATTTGGAAGTCCTGGGAGACTGTCAGCACCCTCATCCCCACCTCCTTGGCAGCTGCTGCTTGTGGGGAGCCTGAAAATCCTGGAACAGGTGAGGTGACTGGCAAGCTGGACGTGTGCACCTGGTTACGGTTCTAAGCATCCAGATGCTGCGTCCTGATTCACAGCAGCTCTGCCCGAGGCTGGACCGGAGAGATGACCTCACCCAGACATCTCTCTGCAGCGCTAACCACAGACATGGCTGCCCTCGGCTGCAGCCTCCGCATCCAATAACTGCACCTTCCCCAGTGCCTGCCTCCGATCCATCACCGTCCTGTCTGCCTGCATCCCAGGCAGTTAGTGTCATAATTACAGTTTGCCCAGGGCGACCAAATGATATTGCTTCCACGTGTGGGAACTCCAGGACATGTGCTCCCAGGTCTCCCCTCTCCCTTCCCCATCGGGCTGGGGGCTGCCAGGGATGATTAAAGGACAGTGGCCGCAGGCCACCTGGAGAACTTATTCAATTCTCACCCCGGAAAAGGAAGATAGATGTGATGTGGGGCCCTGGTGGGATTGTTCAAACAGAAGAATTGGAAATGCTAGTGCTTTCGACAGGCACATGGTGAAATCTAGAGGAGGGGGTGGTAGGAGGAAATCCAGTCACAAGTTAAAAATGAGCCTGGTTCTCAACCCCGCAGTAATGTTGCTAGTACAGATCGGTGACATTGCCTATTTACTTCCCATGGGGAATACGGCTTCAAATGCTGAAAACCAGACTAAACAGAGACCTTTAATGCACTGCAGGATAATCCTACTCTGGCAAGGTGGAAACGAATTTCTCGGCATGTTTGCCAAGAAAAATACATGTTTATGAGTTGGGGGAGTAAGGCCATTTCATCTCTCTCCTCTTCTAATGAATCTAATCTGGTGATTGATACTCAATGGACAATGAAAAGGTACACTGGGCATAGGGAGGCTGCTGTGTATTTATTGTTGATTGTAATTTGCATCAGAGACAGACAATAAGTGATGTCACAAGGACGTGTATGATTAGGAAAGGCAGGGAGCTGGTAATGGGGAGTGGGTGAGGGGTAACAGACGGAAAGCTGAGGGCTACCCTGGGTCTGAAAATGGTAAGAGACTACTGTGGTGCCTGGTACACAGCAAGTACTTAATAAATGCTTGTTGAGACTGACTGACGCAGAGGGTTGGAGCAAATGAGCTAACATGTAAAGCACAACACATATGCAAGCTGATCATTATTAGACAGATCCTGCATGAAGCCTCAAGGAAGCAGGTCATGGGCATGAATCCCACAGGATGGCCTCTATGGAAGGGTTTCAGAATCACAGCACCTCAAAGCTGGAAGGGCCTTGAAAGACCATCTATAGATTCCAAACCATACCTGAATAGGAATCTAGTCTATGGCTCACATAACGGGGTTCTCAAGCCTAGGCTTGGATATCTCCAGCAATGAGGAACCCACCACCCTGAGAAACAGTTCATCCATTCCCTTTTGGAAGAGCTCTGGCTGCAAATTGGTTTTTTTTCCTTATGTGGAAAAAAACCAACTTCCTTTCCGTAGCTTTTACTCATTGCGGGGATCCCAAGGGATAACAAACCTAATTCTTCCAAATACTTGAAGACAGCTATCATATCCCCTGAGAGTCCTCTTATCTTCAAGCTAAATCCCCTCAGTTCTTTCCATTGGCCCTCACATACAATGACCTTGTCACCCTTCACTGTCTCGGTCACCCTTTCATGGATGCGCTCCAGTTGGTCCAGTTTGTGGTATTCAGAACTGAACAAAATACTCCAAATATGGTCTTTCTTTCTTTCTTTTTTTTGGGGGGGGGCCTAGGCAATGGGGTTAAGTGACTTGCCCAGGGTCACACAGCTAGTAAGTGTCAAGTGTCTGAGGCCGGATTTGAACTCAGGTCCTCCTGACTCCAAGGCCAGAGCTCTGTCCACTACTGCTGCCCCTGATGTGGTCTTTCCAGGACAAGGGATAGGGGGACTGACTTTGCCCTCAGTCTCCTCTCTCAATGCAGCCGACGTTACAGAGCAAACTCGGCATGAAGCAGGCTTGCCATTCAAAGAGGTTCTGAGTGCTGAAGCATCGTCAAGCGGTCTGGTCTACATGGTGCTCCCTCCTGCCACAGGCACTGCCAGCCCCCTTTGGCAGCGTTGACAAGACAGTAAAATGACATGAAAGGCCATGGAGAAGCTCTTCCCCACCACGGCCAGGAAAGCCTGATGTCATGACTGCTTCCTCTGGTCGCTGTCTGGAGGGACACATTTTACAACCACTGGCTTTAAAGGTGACTGGGACGGCAAGCAGTTTATTGAATGAGATGCAGTATGAAAAGGACAAGTGTGTACTCTGGCACCGGGCTCCCCCCAGCCTCAGCCCTTCTGAAAACACAGCCCAGGATATTCCTGTTTAATAAAACATTTACTTGGTATGATGGAACCTTTTCCGAAGCTGAAAAGAAAAATCACACCTTCCTGCAAACTGGCATTAATGGTCTTCCTTGATTCCCCACAAATGATTCTTTCAGGTCTAATACAGTTTCCAGATGGAGCAAAAGAGTTTGGCCAAAAGATGGTTTGGGTCCTTGTCAAAGAGGATATCATGGAATCTCTAGCTGGGCCATTGATGCATAGGGTCCACTCAGGCCATCTTGACCTTTTTTGGCCTTCATGAACCTCCCTTGGAACATGGGCTTGCTGATGAATGTCAGGTTTGCAGAAACAGCCCAAAGAATGACAAGTTTATATCAAGAATATAAAAAAATGGCAGACAACCTTGGACTTTGCTGAACTCTTTAAAGAAATTAAGATAAAAGGCTATCACTGGGATATTCAATCTCTCCCTTCAATGACCCTATATGGGCCTGTCACTTGTAAGCTAGTGACATGGGGAAGGAAGAATGTAAAAAAGAAAGGAAGGAAGGAAGATTTGAATTTGCCATCAGACATAGTAGTTCCATTTTTCAGTTGTTTTTCAGTCACGTCCAATTCCTTGTGACCCCATTGGGGGTTTTCTTGGCAAAGATACTGGAGCGGTTTGTCATTTCCTTCTCTAGCTCATTTTACAGATGAGAAAATAAAAGGCAAACAGGGTTAAGTGACTTGCCCAGGGTCACACAGTTAGTAAATGTCTGAGGCCAGATTTGAACTCAGTCTTCCTGACTTCAGGCTCAGCGTTCTGTCCACTACGATGCCACCGAGCTGCCCATACTAATGAACGCATAGAAGCCCAGGAGATAACCTATCCTGGTACTCCCATTCCGTTGCTCTGAAGGGTGGCATTTATAGTTAGACGACATGGGTGTGACTCGGAGCACAGACACTGACTAGCTAGGGTGACTAGCTTGGGTCAGTCCCCGGGCCTCTCTGAGCCCCAGTTTCCTCACCTGAACAATGCTGGAACTACTGGCCTCAAAGAGTTGTGGGCTTGGTAAACCTCCAAGCACTACAGAGAGGGTGCCCATCATTATTATTATTATTATTATTATTATTATCATCATCATCATCATCATCATCATCATCCCAGACAAGTCCATCACTTGGCCTCTCCATGCCTCAGTGTCTTTGGGGATAAAGTGGGCTCTCCCAGGCACACTCTGAGATATGGCCCAACCCCTGCTAGGTTATGTGTTGGCTGCTGAGACTTAAATCTCCACCATTTTTTCAGGAACAGGGTGAGTCCACAGTGGCCTGGGATGAGTGGGTGCAGTTGTATAATGCACCTCTCCTGGCCTGGTTCTTGGGGAATGGTCAGAGAAAACTAGAACTACAATTCTCATACTGACTAGTGATCCTTCTTTTAATCAAATTTAATTTTTTACAAGCGATAGAAATCTCTTTTCTCTCCCTCCCACCTCTCACCGTCCCCTATTGAGGAGGAAGAGAAACCATTCTTATAACCAATTTTTATCATCAGGCAAAACAAATTTCCCAATTGGCCACGTCCATTTGACTTGTGATGCTTCGGGGGAAAAAGCTCATACTGGTGTCTCAATCCAATCCCTATCTCGCCAAGCACTTTATTAAGTGCTTCTAGGGACAAATAAACACAAATCCTTGTCCTCAAGGAGCCCACACCCCATTGTCCATAGGATTTAGAACTGGAAGGACCTTGGAGATTGTCTAATATAATCCCCCTTCCCTTCATTTTATCAAGGAGGAAACTGAGGCCCAGAAAAGAGAAGTAATATCCCTAACGTCATACAGATGGGAACCCAGGGCCTGGGATTCAAAATCTGGGGCTCTTTCTCTATGTTCTACCACATGTGGATGTAGAGATAGAGATGGGGCAGAGGAGCTCATGCCACCTGGGCCAGGCGAGCAATGAGGACCCCCACTGAGCACCTGCAGCAAAGCAAATCTCGCTCATCTTAGAGAAACCACACAAACAGTGTGGCAGCATCGGCCCAATGCCAGGAGCTCACCGGGCCCGCTGGGAGTTGTGGGCTGCTGGGACAGGTGCCGGATGGCCTGGGCTCCTTCCTGTTATTCTAAAAACTGGCCCCTGATACGCTCTTTGTAAAAGGCTCTGCTTTACTAGTCCCAGCCCCATTCATTCTGTAGGATCAGAGAATCTTAGAGCTGGGTGGGCCCTCAGACGCCTCTCTTCCACCAAGACCCCTCCCACAACATCTTATAAAGGAGGAAACTGAGTGGCTTCCTGATCCGTTGACTGTATGACCTCGTGGGAGTGAGTGGCTCCCCTCCTAGATTAAGCTTTGCCTAGGACCTCAGAGGTCTTCCGGTCTAACTTCCTAAGGGGACTTGCCCAGGGTTATACGGGCAGTAAGTGAAATACTGAGGATGGGAACCCCAACCCTGGCTCTATTACATCCCACCTGGGCCTTGGACAAATCCCTTCCCTCCTCATCTGTATAATAAAGGGACTGAAGCAGACAGATGACCGCTAGGGTCCCTTTCAACACAAAAACTTAAGATTCTGTGGACCTCTCTCTGCCAGGAAGTTATTGCCTTGAGGCTGAGAAAAGGCCAAAACATTCTCTCAGAAGAATATTTGGTGAGAGGCCATAGAAGAAGGGTGTCTGTGTTGTGCTGTTCATACAAAGACACACATACACACATCAAGTTTCTAGAGCAGCCCCTCTGCCATCCCAGAGCAAGGCGGTGACATTGTGGGGCACTGTGGGTAATGAAACGTCAAAATGCCAAGGGGATTCATGGACTCAGCCAGTTACCACCAGGCCCGGGGGCCGCCATTGCAGAAAGGGCCAAGCCAGGGCAGTCCTGCCTCTGGCAGAGCAGATGCCCGTTCCCAGGCTCCCTGGGCCTTTGCTTTGCCTGGTGATTATAGAGTTGGCCCTCCCCGGCAAGGTGGTAATGATTAGCAGAACAGACAGAAATTCCCACCAGCATACAGGACAGGGAGTAAGCAACATGAGTGTCCCTACTCACGTGCCCCCACGAGACGGGGGAGCCAATCAGGTGCGAGGGAGAATGCCCAGGAAGAAGGGCCCAAAGCCCCGCTCCGGCCCACCCAGTTCCCCAGGGACGCTCTCATATCCTTCTTATGGCCAGGCCCAGGATGGGAACTTGGCTCCAGAATCCCAGAGGCGGGGGAGGGAGAGAGGGCAAAGGGCAGCAAGTTAGGGAAGCAGTGAGGGGAAGGGGGTGGCTTGAGGGCTCTTTTAGACTTGCTTCACCTAGTTTGATTAATTAATTATTCCACAGGGAAAGCAAACAGGGAGATGTGAAGTCGATGCAGAATCGGAAAGAATAACACATGGGACTGCTCAGAAGGAGGCTGGTCTGAAAGCAAGGGGAAAAAAGGAAGATTTGGCCCAGGGGGCCTGTTGCCTTAGAGGGGATGACCATGGGAAAGCCAGAGCCCTCCCCTGGGGAAAGAAGCCTGTCCAGAGGGACAGAGCTGGAGCTGGAGCTGGCGCTGGCCGGGCACCCAGTTGTCCGCAGCCCCGATGAGAGTCAAGCAGACCACCATCGCCAAAGCCACATGGGATGGGCTGGGGGAGCGGGCTGTCCCTCAGCACCAGGCCCTGGGGGGACCGCCTGAGAACGCTGCTCGGCTCTGACGTGGGGACACGCGGGGGTGAGGCCCCCAGGGAAAGGCCTTGAGACGCGGGCCTGGGGTGGGGCTAACAGGTGGGGTGGCCGTGGCTGTTTTCATGCGGAGCAAGTGAGGACTCAGGCTGCCTCTGGAAGGGAGGGCTTCCAGGTGGGGAATCTCAGTAATGAAAGGCAGATGGCAGGAGAGGTCTAAAACCCACCCACCCACCCTGTTCCTTCTGCAAGACGATCCCTCTAGGACGGAACCCTCATGCAGTTCACTCACGCACTCTCAGGGGCTTACTTGGTGTTCCCTGCACACAATGCTCCATTTCCCATCACCGTGCCTTTGCCTGGGCATCCCCCCGTGACAGGGATGCGGTCCCTCTTGGAATCCCCGGGTTCCTTCAAAGCTCTGTGCAAGTGCCATCTTCTCCAGGAGGCCTTTCCGGCTCTCTCCAGTTGCCGGAGACTCCTTCGCATATAGACTACATTTCCCCCAGTCATAGAAGGTAAGCTCCTTGAAGGCAGAGACTGTTCTGCTTCTGTCTCTGCACATCCGGCACCTGGCACAGCGCTTGGCAAAAGTGCTTGCTGATTGATGGCATCGTGGTACAGTGGAATGTTATTCCCAAGGGAGTAGGGAGCCATAACGTGTTCTTGAACAGGGGGGTATCACAGTGGGACTTGGGCTTTGGGAAGATTGCTTGGCAGCTATGTGAAGGGGGATGGATTGGAGAGGGGAAAGCCTGGAAACCAGGAGTCCAAGGCAGTTAGAAGGCTGTAGGAATAGGCCAGGGGAAAATGCCTTACCAGACTCCTGGCCATGGGAAGAGGTGAAAGGGGATGGATTTGGGAGAAATTGCAGAATTGATGATTTAAAACAAGGGTTCTTCACTCTGGGGTGTCACGGAACCCTTTGGCAGTCTAGCGATACTAACAGACCCCTCGTCAGCATCATGTTTTTAAAAGCACAACATAAAATACATAGGATTACAAAGGAAACCAATTATATTGAAATAGTTATCAGAATCTTCAAAAAACAAGTTTGCAGCTTAAGAACTCCAGTCCTTCCAGCTCTAAATACATCATATGTTGCTGGTTTCTCTGGATCATATTTCCGGGGCTTTGTGACATACGTTTGGAGACTACACATGCTTCCTAGACTGCCAGCTCTTGAAGGACAGGGAGTCTGTCTACTCATCCACCCCTTGTGTCAGCTCAGTACAATTATGCAGAAGAGACGGTTCATCAACTGTTTTCTTAACTGTCCCGAACAGTGGAAATGTTCCACAGTCTCCCCTCCGGGCTGAAAAGCTCTGGCACAGCCAAAGGTGGGAGCAGGGGAAGGGAGCAGGCTTCTTTCACCTGAATCTCTGGCTTAACAGTGACTGATTTAAAGGCAAAGCCAAAGTCCCCATTCCTAGGGAAGGAGGGCCTTCCTACCTACAGGGAGCTGTCTAGCAAGGGGGCCAGAGACACAAGACCTCGGATGTAACGTCCAGACACACAGAGATGCAGAGATGCAGGCAGAGCGCTTTTCGCTTTGTCCTGCCATTGTCCCCAAGCCCAGGCATTAAGAGGGCTGAGAAGGTCAAGGTTATTTAGAAGCCAGCCTGGGAGCCATGAGGGCAAGCCTCACCCACCCTCCCGGGCTCAGTCTCACCAGCTTCAGAAGGGCAGACCAAGCATGTCCAGGCCCTGTGGCTAAGTACCAGCAGACTAAGTACTCCCCAGACCACGGCAGCTGCTTCTGCCAGGCCGGCTCAGGCCGGGCAAGGTAATCATTACAGGAATGCTCTGGATACCTCGGTTTCCCTACCCTCTCACCCACCAGACCACTGAAGAGAGGACAAAAAACAGCTCATGAATGTTTAGAGCTGGAAGGGAACTGACATGACGTGTAATTCGTTAATCAGAAAGGCAGAAGAGGGATATACGTAAAGCCTTAGAGATGGGCTCTGAAAACCCCTCCCTTCCAGTCCATGATGGCAGAGGGGTGCCCAGGAGGTAGCTTTTCCAATAAGCTCTTGAGTAGAAGGATGACTCAATCCAGCTCAACATGGCCACATGGCCAACTTAATAAAGCTCATGTGACCTCAGGTTATTAGCATGAGAAGGGCAGAGTCCATAAAGGAGGGGATGGTCCTGCCATCCTCTGCCCTGGGCAGAGCACATCTTAAGCACTGTGCTCACTCTGGGTGCCACACTGTAGAAAGGACATTGATAAGCTACAGGACCTCCAGAGGAGGGTAGGTAAGATGCCAAAGGGCCTCATCACCATCACTAACATTTTATAGCACTTTATGGTTGACAAAGACTTGTTGAATAAAGGGTGAGAAGACCAGGAAACAAGTCTCTAAAGGCTCCCAACTGCCACACTTTGGGTTCACATGACAAGTTTCAGTTAGGGGCTGTTATGACAAGCTATTTCTGGGACTTCCAGAGAGTGGGTAAACCGCATTTTATGGGGTCCCAGGATGATTCACTTCTGGCTGCTTTCTGGAGTGTGATGGTGGCTTCTGAGTCCTATGACCTAATGCAGAACCTTTTTTTCAGAAGAGTTCAAATAGCTGTCCCAGGTATGATCTAATCAATCTTGGTAGGGCATTAGAGGTCTGGGGAGTGGGGTGGTAGGTGTATGAGGTGGAAGGACCCTCAATTCCATTTTACGGGTAGAAAAGCAGGCCCTGGGAGTTGAGAGGCCTCACTTACAGTCACAACACAACAAGGCAAGGGTGAGGTCAGGATCAGAACCCAGCCCTCCCCAAGCAACGGGCCTGTATTTACCCAGCAGCACCACTCACCTGAGGTTCCCTGAAATGTTTACAGCCATCACCTCGTTAATCACCCTACAGACGTCACCTCATAAATCATCAAAGTTCCACTGTGAAGGCAAACACTGCCGATTCCAGTTTTCACAAGCCAAAGAACCAAGCTTCAGAGAAGTGCATTCGCCCAGGACAGCCCATCCCACAGTGGGCTGATTGTGAGTCTGGGAATGAAACCCAAGGTGCCAGGCACACCTCGCCTCTTCCAAGACACCAATTCCTAGACAAGATGCCT
The DNA here is from genome assembly GCF_900497805.2 of Vombatus ursinus. NCBI lineage: Eukaryota > Metazoa > Chordata > Mammalia > Diprotodontia > Vombatidae > Vombatus > Vombatus ursinus. The sequence goes on from NW_020951131.1 coordinate 3,366,070, forward strand.
TGGCTTTCAGAAAGTTGTATCACTGAACAAGAAGGCTGTGTCCCCCAGCCTGCTGGGCTTTGTCTCTGAGTCCTCAGCACTGAGCATGGCTCTTGGTGCACAGTCAGTACTTAATAAATGCTTATTGGATGAAAGAATGTTTACACACTTTGACATTCAGACTTCCAGATCTGTCTCCTGATTTGCTGTAAAGCTCTCAATTAGCCCAAACCAGTAACATGCCTGAGGACAGACAAGCAGTGTGGTCCAGAAGAATAAAGATCAGAAGACTTGGGCAGCTACCAACTCAGTCCACCCATCCACCCATTCTTCTCTCTGTCAGTCCAACTATCCATCCATCCATCCATCCATCCATCCATCCATTCATCCATCTGTCAGTCTGTTCACCAATCCATCCATCCATCCATCCTTTTCTCTGTCAGTCCATCCACCAAACCATCCATCTGTCCATTTGTCCATCCATCCATCCATCCATCCATCCATCCATCCACCCATCATCAATGAGCATTTATTAAGCACTGAGTATGCCAGGCAGTAACCTAGGTGCTATGGATTCAAAGATAAAAAAGAGAAAAGTCCTTGCCCTCAAGGACTAGACAATAACCAGGAGGCATACCATGTAAATAACTAAGTGCAGACAAAATAAACATATGGCGAGTTAAATGGTTGAGGGGATACTAGGAGTTGGCAGGATCAGAGAAGCTTCAAACACAGTGGTTCTTGAGCTGCATCTTGAAGGGAGAGAAAGAGATGAGGAGGGAGGGAGGGCATTATAGGTATGAGGCAGGGCCAGTGCAAAGGCGTGGTGATGGCAGATGCAGCACCATCAGGAAGGAATAGTTAAACTTATAACTGGAGAGGATACTTCCCTTTATGAGCTTGTGTCCTCAAAAAGGGGTGTGTGGGGAACAGCCTAGATCATGCAGATGAGTGTGTTCTGAAAAGTCTAAAGTGATACCCACATAAGATACCAGTTATCAGTGTATCGTGCACCAGACTCCCATGGGGGCCGAACGGCAGACCTTAGTGAGTCTGCCTTGAAGGTGGACATCTGCGATGCCTCACAGTATGGGACATGAGGAGGTTTGGTGTCATGAAAAGCCAACGGCTTTGGAGTTGAAGGCCTTGGGCTCAAACTCTGGCTCTGCTCCTTATGACACTGTGATCTTGGGCGAGCGTCTTCCTGGGTCTCAGTTTCCCCATATGTAAAGTGAAAAGTTGGACTGGATGATAGCTTTGATGACAGCTAACATTGATAGAGCACCTACTGTGTGCTGGCACTGTGTTACGAGCCTTACAATTATTTTCTCATTTGATCCTCATGACAACCCTGGGAAGGAGATGTGATTATTACCCTCATTTTTTAACAGATGTGGAAACTGAGGCAAACAGAGGTGAAGTGACTTGCCCAGGGTCACACAACTAGGAAGAGTCTGGGGTTGGATTTGCACTTGGGTCTTCCTGACTCCAGGGCTGTAAGATGGTCTGTAAGGTCTCTCACTTGTGAGTTGGACAAATGGCGGTGCTCTTCAGTAGGGGCTGCACAGTAGGGCTCTGGCCACGTCCAGGGGCATGCTGCTGTCTCCAAAGGAACTCTTCCTCTGTGTCTCTTTTTTAAAAGTTTGTTTGCTTTAAGTTAATTTTGTTAAAATTGTTAAGTTTTCATTTCTTCACCTTGCTGCGTGTCCTTTATAATTGGGCATTTAATGAATGTTCTCATTAAAAAATTAAACACACACTTCTTTGGGTGCGCTCCCTAATGAAATGGGCATGGGATAGTCAAGTGATCAAAGCACCAGCATTTGGCTTGGCCAAACTAGCTCTGACACCTCATAGCTGGGAAAATCATTGGCCCACTCTGAGTCTGTTTTCTCATCTGTAAAAAATGGAAATAAGAATAAACACGAGTTCTCTTCCTGGCACCCCAAAGCTGGAATAAGGAAAGCATTTATACACCTGGGAGTCCTAGAAAAATGCATGCTGTTGGGAAGGATGCGGAGGGCAATGAAGCTGTGTCCCTTGGGGGCGGGGCCTGAAACTAGTCTGTGCTGCCTGTTACGTATATGGCTGTGGACAAGGCACCTCCCCTCTCTGGGCCTCAGTTTCCCCCTTTGTAAAATGATGATAAGGATGCCTATCCTACCTCCCTCACAGGGTTAAGTGGGAAAACGGATGCAAAGCATTTGGTGAAGTGTAAAATATGAAGTAGATGTTAGTGATGATGATGGCAATGAACCTCATGATTGAAAACAGAAGCGATCTGACTTGTGCTTAGGTGGCAGTTTACCTAATAGTGATCCCACTTCCCCAAGCCCATGGCCACACTGGTGGCCATGACTGGGCAACCCACGCAATGCTCACACTACCAGCCACGGTTGGGCAGCCCACGCGATGTGCATG
>NW_020951131.1:3368479-3379099 GCF_900497805.2 Vombatus ursinus
GCAGTCCACGCAATGCTCACACTAGCAGCCATGGTTGGGCAGCCCACATGATACTCATGGCCACATCAGTGGCCATAGCTGGGCAGTCCACGTAATGCTCACACTAGCAGCCATGGTTGGGCAGCCCAGGTGATACTCATGGCCACACCGGTGGCCATGGCTGGGCAGTCCACACAATGCTCACACTAGCAGCCATGGTTGGGCAGCCCACGCAATGTGCATGGCCACATCAGTGGCCATAGCTGGGCAGTCCACACAATGCTCCCACCACCAGCCATGACTGGGCAGCCCACGTGATGCTCACACCAGCAGCCACAGCTGGGCAGCCCACGTGATGCTCACAGCTGGTAATAGGGGTGGCTTGGGGAGCACCCACAAGATACCTGGTCCTGGAGCAACACAGATCCCTGGTATAATCTGGACAAACCTCCTTCCTTCCTCAGTGACAGAAGGATCTTTAAGGACAGAACAGTTTCTAAATTTTCTCCTAGCTCCAAGATCCAATGATCAATCAGTCAATCAACAAACATTCACTTAGGACCCATAAGATTTCAGGGATTGGGCTAGCTGTTGGAGACAAAAGGGAAACAGTACCTGCCTCAGCTGGTCACTCATAGCACATGGGGCAAGATGGCACCTACCATCTCAGCCCTCACTGGACAGTTGGGAGTTTCCAATTTTGTTTCCTTTTTCTCTTTTATTTGTTATTGCTGTGGGGGGGGCGGGGGCATGGCAGAATGAGGGCAGAAGGAGAAAGCCTTAAAGGGGAAAACTCAAAGGGAAAGATTTTCCTTTGTTTCTGAGCTGCCTGTTCTGAGGCTCTGGCTCTATGCTGCCCTCAAGAATCAGAGTGACCTCCTGAATTGGCCACCATCAGTCAATCAATCAATCAATAAGCATTTATTAAGTGGCTTATGTGTCAGGCCCTGGGGATGCAAGCACAGTCAATGAAACAATCCCCGCCCTCAGAAGCTGAAGTTCTAATGGATGAGACAACCAGATGGGGAAGAATCCTCACTGCCACAAAGAGGAGTCTTGGGTTTGGTTTTCCCCATTCCTGACTAGCTGGCCCTTTCTACCTCCTTGCCCTGGAGAGGCCTCTGCCTTGGGGCCCCCTCCTCTGATTGATGAATCCTTGGCTTGGACCACTATTTCATGACACCCAGGCCATGCTTGGCTTTGACTCTGGACTTTTCCACATTCCCCTCCACACATTCCAGCTCCCTATAAGGAGCTGTCTTCCTCTGTTAGGAGGTAAACTCTTTAGGTGCAGGGATTGTTGGGGTTTTTTGCTTGTATTTGTATCCCAGTGTTTACCACACTTGCCTGGGACACAGCAGGTGATTAATAAATGCTCTACTCATAAATTTATATTTTACCCTAGAGGAAACAGGGAGCCATCAGAGGTTAGTGAAAAGCAGTCAGAGATATGGTCAGAGCCAGGCTTTAGAAGAATCACTTGGCAGCTAGGTGGAAGATACATGGGCTAGGAAGAGACTAGAGGCGGGGAGGCTGGTTGGAAGACTGCTGCAGTGATTCAGGAAAGAGGTGGTGAAAGCTTCATTTAAGAGTAGTGAAGGACCACGAAGGTGGAAGTAAGGGGGCAGATGGAAAAGACAACAAAGGGTAAGATCAGCAGAACCAGCAGCCACATGGGCTTGGGGTGGACAGACACGGAAGAGGGATTGACATTCTAAGGTTTGGTGTCTGTCTGGGGTACAACATTTCTCACTCACACCTCTAACGCCCTCACCACCAGGTCATCCGGCCTCTGCTGGAAGACTTCCAAGGAGGGGACGCCCAGTCCACTTTGGGGCGACTCAAGCTGTGAGGTCTTTGGTTCATTTCCAGCCTCAGCTGGCCTGGTTCTGTGGTCTGGGGCCAAGCAGAACAAAGCTAATCCCTCTTCTAGTTCTTGAAGACACTGACCAGGACCCCCTGAGCCATCTCAGCCCCATTCCTTTAATCAAGAAGGTCTTCTGCCAGGCGGGGAAGACATTATTTATCATCATTTTACTTTACAGAAGAGGCACAAAGAGAGGTAAAATGACCTGCCCAAGGTCATACAGCTAGTAAGTATCTGTGGCAGGACTTGAACCCAGGTCCTCTGACCTCCAGAGACAGGGCTCTTTCCACCGCACCAAACTGCCTCCTGACTGAGGTTATCAGACTGCACTTTACCCAGGTTAGTATGGAACACTCCAGTCCCATCATGAGCTCACGGAAGGAAAGACGGCAGATCACAAAACGTGAACGGGACGGAAGGAGAGCCAGACGACCCTTCTTTTCTGTCATCCCTTGACCACTGCCTGGGCAGCGATCACAGCTCCTGCCTTCTATTCACCCACTCACTCACTCATTCATCCACCAAGCACTTGGTCCACACTCTACATAAAAGCTCCCTCTCTCACCTCTAAGTCTCCCAAGCCACATCCTAGACCTTGAATATTTTCCTGGACCCAAATCACCAACGTCTGTGCGTCCGAACTGTGGCCCCCGTAGAACGTGAGCTGCTCGAGGGCAGGGAGCCTTCACTTTTGTCTTCCTCATCCCAGCCCTGGCACACACCAAGTAAAGACCATCGATTGATTGATTGACTGAATAAGGAGATCTTCAGACTTTTCCTCCAGGACACCTTTTCTAACCACGTGACACAACATCTTTTAATTAAAAAGATCAATGTGTCAAAAGAATAAGACTGGAGTCAACCACAAACCCTCAGTTTCCTTCTTTGTAAAATGAGAGGTCTGACCAAGGTACTTACACTCTTTTCTCATAAAATGAGAGAGTTGGGTCACATGGCCTTTGAGATCCCTTCCAGCTATAGACTGATGCTAAATTATTTCCAACCCCGGGGGCTGCAGACCTCTTGGGGTTTGAAAAGCTGGGGGGAGGGGGCAGAGTCCTTGCAATGGATCCATTATCATTTGGGTCTTTAGTTAGCTCTACCAGAATGTGGCAACATGACTCGGTATGATAAATAAGCAAACATATCTTCTGTTGACTGAATAATTAACACGTCACCCACATACACATTTTACTCTGTTTTAAGTGTTTGCAGATGCTGTTGGACTTGAGACTCATTTCAAGGCATTGCTGAATTTGTAATCACTTCTGGTCCCCGTGGATTTTCTCCCCCAACAGATGGGAGTAGTCAGCTACCATCACCTAGGCCAGGGGGTCTTAACTTGCAGCCCACAGAGCCACAAGGAGTTCATGAATAGATTTCACAGGGTATATGAACTTATTTTTAAAAAATATTTCATAATACTATTTCAATATAAATTTATTTCCTTTGTAATCCTATGTATTTTATCCTATTCATTAAAAAACATAATTCTAAGAAAGGATGCCTAGGGTTTACCAGACTGCCGCCCAAGGGGTCTCTGACATAAACAAGGTTAAAGACCCATGATCAAAGAGGGCTGGGCTTTTTTTTTTGTCATTTGAAATGGATCCTCACCCTCAAAGAGTGAAGACCATTGGCCTGGGGGGATAGGAGCTCTTTTCTCAGCTCTGATCCACTCCATGGCTCTGCTCTCTATGGCCAAGTGTGGCAGTGATTTCCCCTAACATCCGGCTCCCTTTAGTACTTCTCTACTTGCCACCGCTGAATGCACTTATCCCATTGTCAGCATTTACCACAAATACTTTAATGGACCCAACGTGTGTCTCTAACATTGTCAGTCTTGTCTGCCTTGGGCCGTCAGCATGGAGAGACAGAAAAGACTATTTCATGGTACTTAGCATCCCCAAAATGGCGTCTCATTTTGACAGGGATTTCTGTCAGCTCAAATCCTGCTTGTGAATTGCTTAAAATTCAAAGCAAATGAAGTGGTGGCGAAGACCAAGCACACAAGGCTGTGACGTGCAAGTGACTTGTTCAGGGTCACACAGTTAGTGTCTGAGGCCCAATCTGAACTCAGGTCTTACCGAGTTCAGGTCTAGTGCTCTAACCATTGCACCGCCAGCAGCCTCTGTATGGAAACATCATAACTGCCTAAAGAAAGCTTTTGTATTGAAAGAGAAGAGAGTCATTGTCAGACTCATGGACTCCAGTTACAAGCTGCCATGATTCCAGGACTAAGCAGAAGAGGCAGGACTAGCACCCAGATCACCTGACTGCCTCTAGGGATGGTCTTCTTACTCCACACTCCCAGAGTTAGAAGTCTAAACCCATCTGCTCCACTTATAGGATCCCTGCTATTCCTCAAACGTGAAGCTCCATTTCTAGACTCCATGACTTTGCCACGGCTCTCCGCCATGCCTGGGATGCTCTTCCTCCCCCTGGCTTCCGTCCAGCCTCAGCTCAAATCCCACCTCCCCAGCACGAGGTCTTTCCCAGTCCTCCACTGCTGCCAGCGCCTTCCCTCGGGGTGACTTTCCTTTCACACCACATGGATCCCACACGTATCTAGTTAGTTGCATATTAAACCCCCATTAGATTGGGAACTCCTTGAGGAAAGGAGGCATGTTTTTGCCTTTCTTCGTATCCCGAGTATTTAGCTCAGTCCCTGACACATAGCAAGTGCTTAATAGAGCAATGCTTGTTAAATGACCGACTGATGAGTTTTCTTTCCCACTTGTGCAGGCGAGGGCAGCTGCTGGGAAGATGTTGCTAGGCAACACTGGAGAAGAGGCTAGAGGTTTTCCTGAAAGCATCAAGGAAAATCCCAGGCAAGGGGGCAGTGATAACAGTCAGGGTTCCATCGGGACAGCAGAGGAATTCTACCGACATTTTAGGGATTTGAATTTCTTTAACTCTTGTTCCTCATTTTACTTCTTTGGATACACATCTCTCGTAGTTAATACTTAGCTAATTAGTATTATCCTTTTCATATACACACATGACATATTTATGAGACTATATGCTAAAAGATTACTCTGGGATACTTTAACTAGACTGGCTTACTACAAAGATATTCTACCATCGACCTGGTGGCAGTAAACTGAATTACAGCATCTAAAAGGAACTCGGCATGTTTCACAAATTTAACTTTTTTACATAAGCGCAAGTGTCATCATGACAAATTTAGCTGCCCCTGTTTTTTTTTCTCTCTCACAATTGTAGCAAATGCTGTGCAGGTTCAGAGAGTGGGGTTTAAGAGAAGGGCCTCTGGATGCCTTGGTCTCATATTATGGCCACACTAATCTTCCTAAAACAGTTACTCACCTACTCAAGAACTTAGAGTAGCTCCCTACTGTCTACCATCATTAAGTCTAAACTCATCTGCTTAATGTTTGAAGATCTTCACAGTCACAGGATCACGAGAAAGGTCCTCGAAGAGCACCTAGTCCAACCTCTTTATTCTACAAATAAGAGGGAAACTGAGGCACAAAGAGGTCATAGGGTCATAATTTTAGAGCTAGACAAGAACTTAAAAGCCATTGAGTCTAACCCTCTTTTTTAATTTTTAGCTTAATTTAATATAAGAAGGAAACTGAGGCACAGAGAGGTTAAAATTAGGCAGTTGGGTGGCACAGTGGATAGACAGCTGGACTTGGAGTCAGGGAGATCTGAATTCAAATCCAGCCTCAGACACTCACTAGCTGTGTGACCCTGGGCAAATCACTTAACCTCTGTTTGCCTCAGTTTCTTCAACTATAAAATTGGGATAACAGTACCAACTTCCCAGAATTGTTGTGAGGATCAAATAAGATGATATTTGTAAAGCACTTACTTAGAACTGTGCCTGGCACATAGTAGGTGCTTAATAAATGCTTGCTTCCTTCCTCAGATGACTTGCCCAAGGTCACACGGATATACTGTGGAGGTGGTGTCTGTGGAGGTGGTGTTTAGGCCCTGGATCACAGGATTCCAAATCTCCCTCCCACCTGCCCCTTTCCAGCACATAAGCTCTTTCCTGGGCAAACAGGCCCTGCCCTGCTCCTGCTGATTCCTGCCCATGGGCCCTTCCTTAAGCAGTCCACTCTCTCTACCTGGCTTGTCAAAATCCCCTTCTCACACTGATGGCCTCTTCCTTCAAAATGTCCTCCCTGATGACACTGGTCTACACAACTCTCTCTGTCTGAGCTGAGAATTTAACTATTCTCTAACTGCTCCAAGAGGTTCATTCTACTATTTAAAAACTCCCACGCTGGTGGGGCTATGGGGAAGCAGGTACCCTAAGGTATATTAGTGGGATCAGAGACAGCAATTCTGGAAAAAAATATGCAGTAAGAGTTAGAAACCTGAGTGTACCTTTATTTCACTGCTAGGGCTTTATCCCGAAAATATTATAAAAAGAGGGCGAAAAGGGCCTGTTTGTGCCAAAGCAAAACAAAACATGGCGGCTTTGGCCACAGTCCCCAAGAAAAGGAAACAACCTATATGTCTAGAGTGGCTGAATAAATTATGGTGTATTAATGGAATGCCATGAAATATTACGATGTTGTAAAGAATGATAAATATAAAGCCCATGAGAAAATATGGAAAGAATTATGTGACGTGAAGTTGGCATAACCCCAAGTGAATCTGTACTGACTCCAGGATGGGGACAGACACAGAATCAACATTGATCTGTCTAGATGTTATTTTAAAAGTCAGTCGGTTCAATCCTGTTAAATGGATTTCATCCTCCTGGACAGAAAGCAAATGCCTCTGTTTGGCATTCAAAGCCCTTTACCACATGGCTCCAGCCTGTCACTGTAGCCGGGTTTCACCTTCTCTCCCTTACTCACAGCACCTTCCAGCCAGGCCAGCCTCCTGGACATCATACTCCACTTCTCCTTCATGCCTCTGACCAGCTGTCCATCCCCCAAGCTGGGAATGCTCTTTCCCAGGCACACAGTAAGTGTCCAATAAATGCTTGTTGAATTTAATTAAACTCAACTATAACTTTTCACTCTTTATTTTGTATGTTTATTTGGGGAAATCTGTTTGGTTTGATGGTTACTAAGCCTATAATAATTGTTGTGAAATTTAAGTTAATTTGATTTCCCTGAAGGATTGAGGTTGGAAGCCCAGAATCCATTTCTAAGACGAGTCTTCCTGATTGGTGGGTGTGTAAAAGACGTCCAAGACCGTCCACACCACATGTACTAATGCAACAACAACAAGCAGAAGAAGGGGCAAGTACTGGTCTCCTGGTTTACAGATGGGGAAACTGAGGCTCCGAGCAGCATCACATGACTAGAAAATGTCATCTCGAGGAACCAGGTTTCTCCTGAGCCCAGGCCCAGGCCTCTTCCTAGCATCTTTCTGGGGTTTCAAGTGAAATCCAACATCTCACACTCTTGATCCTCCAGCTACCGTGAAGGCTCCTTGTGAATTCTCTCAGTAGGTCTGGTACACGTTGAGCCCGCTTCTCTGTGCTAATGTCATTCCTGTTGATCAGCCAAGCAAAGACCCTCAAACCCAGCACTTCCCAGTACCCCTGGAGTGATGGGGGGAGCTATGGGCAAGGGATGGGTGGGGAGCTAGCTCTGTTTTCCCAACACAAACTCGAACACGCAAACGGATTCATTGCGATGGACCTCCATCATGGGTCAACGTTCACAAATGACTATTGTTGACCTTGACAAAGGGCTGGGCTATTTTCTGTCTGGAGGAAAGTCCCACTTTCTCTGAAGGAGTTGTCAAAGCCTAGTGTGAATAGGTCCGTTGAGTGCCCCTAAGAACACGCAATCTGTGTGTGTTTGAGTGTGTATGTGTGTGAGTTTGTGTTTGGGAAGGAGGGAAACATTAATAAGCTAGTGCTGGCCATCAGTGAGTCAACCCTGACCTGGCACCAGCTGTCCTGTAAGCATGAGAAAAGCCCCAAGGAGGGTGAATCCAAGCCCCAGTTTCAGCCAATCAAGAACCAGGTTGGGTCACATCAGGCTGTTGAGAAGTCTGGGTTTGGAACCCAAGGACTTAGACTTGAGTCCCAGCTCTGCCTTTACTACCCATGTAACTTTAGGTAAATCACAGCTTTTCTACCCATTCATCCATCTCCCATCTAGGGTCATTGTGAGGATGAGATAGGGTCGTGTACGTTAAACACTGAATAAATGACAAAGTGGCATGGTACAAAGGTCATCCTTTATCATTACAGTAAAATCTCACTATTTCGAGCTAAATTTGTAGAAAATCTAAATTATGAAATTAAAAAAATAACCTTTTTATTACATTCAATTCATTTCACCAGCATTTCATTGAATATGTACCACATGCAGGGCACTAAGCTAAGGACAAGGGGTACAAGGAAGTAAAGCCAACATCTTCTATTGTAAGGAAGCAACACGCCCACAGAGAAAGAAATGCATATCATATACCAAGTGTTTCCCCTGAGGAAATGAGGCTAGGGTAGCTGGGTGGCACAACAGATAGAACACCGGGCCTGGAGTCAGGAAGGGCCTGAGCTCAAAGCTGGCCTCAGACACTTCCTAGCTGGGTGACCCTGGGCAAGTCACTTAAACCAGTTTGCCTCAGTTTCCTCATCTGTAAAAGGAGCTGGAGAAGGAAATGGCAAACCGCTCCAGTATCTCTGCCAAGAAAACCCCAGATGGGGTCACGGAGAGTCAGACATGATTGAAACAACTGAACAGCAACAAGTTTTGAGCAGGGAGATGAGGAAAGGCCTTGTGGAGTCAGGCCTTGCAGGACGTGAGTGAGGGGACAAAGCCAGCCTGGCATGGGAGACAGGCTGGGCAAAGGCCCAGAACCGGAAGTAGGGAGTGCGGCTGAAGGGGAGTGATGTGGTCAGGGTGGCGTTACAGGCACAACGATTCAGCAGCTACATGAAGAGTGACTGGAAAGATAGGCAGGGAACCCCGATGAAAGGTGAGAGGGCCTGCCTCAGGGCAGGTGGGAGAGAAAGGGGCAGATGTGAGAAATGGGGTAGAAGTAGAATCAACAAGGCTTGGCACCTGACTCGATGTGGCAGAGGGGAGAGGCAACGCGATGCCCAGCGTGTAATCCGCAGCGACTGGCTCTCCACAGAAATAGGCAAGTCAGGAGGAAGAGAGAGACCAGGAAGAAAGAAGGAGAGTTTTGTTTCAGAAATCTTGTATCAGATTCTGACGGGCCGTCCAGGCGGAACGTCCATCAGGCAGCTGGCGCTCAGGAGGGAGACAGGGGCTCGCCACGTTGACTAGGAAGTCACCTGAACCGGGGGAGCTGAGAAAGTGTGGTGACAAAAGGCGGTGGTCTAGGATAGAACGTGGAGAGACGTCCACACGTGGCGGGCAGGAAATTGACGATGTTCCAGCAGAGGGAGTTGAGAAAGAGTTTTCAAAAAGGTAGGAAGAGAGCCGGGAGAAAGCAGTCATAGAAACTCAGGCGGGAGAGAGAATTCAGGAGGAAGGGGTGGTCTTTGGTGCCCAGCACCAAAGGCATACTGAGTTAATTTGAACTAAACTGTCCCATATTTCTCCTACCCTTCAGTGCCATTTACCTAGAAAGGGTTATTGCCACCTATGGCCTCCTGGCCTCACCACCAGCTTCCTCTGCCATCCCTGAGCATCCGACTTTAGTCTCCAATGTCTGGAATGCACTCCCTCCTCTCATGCTCCAAGGCAATCCAGACACCTCCGGGCAGGATGGGAGTGCTCAGGCCAGCTTGTCCAAGGAAGAGAATGAGGGCCAGGGAGACAAAGTTACAGAGAGCCCAGGGGCGTGGACCCAGATCCCACGCTCTTGTCACTACCCCCTGCTGCCTCCTCATGGTGGAGGACATCTGGATAAATTCTAGACAATGTGGATTTGAATTTGGATAAATTTAGGTCTGTTTGTTCATTCTTTAAAAGTTGGGTTTGGGGGGCAGCGAGATGGTGCAGTAGAGAGAGCACCGGCCCTGAAGTCAGGAGGACCTGAGTTCAAATCCGGTCTCAGACCAAACATTTGACACTTACTAGCTGTGTGACCCTGGGCAAGTCACTTAACCCTTATTGCCTAAAAAAAAATAGTTGGGTTTGTTATTTTCCAATCACTCCCAGTGTCTGACTCATGATGTGAAACGAATGGGCTGATTTGGTTTCCTGGCTAGATCTTTCCGGCCATTGCCCTCAGGCCACCATGCTCAGGTCCTCCCTTGGACTAGTGCCTTGGGCTCCAATTCTGGGGCCCTGGTTTTGGTGGGTGAACTTTCACCTTACTGTTCTCAGAACCAGGCTCTAAGCTATTTCCCAGCAAATTCCACACCAGCTTCTTCCCTGTTCCTCCTTCTTGTCTCCTTAATGTGCTGGCTTTCCCCCATTAGAATGTAAGCTCCTCGAAGGCAGAGCCTGTCCTGTTTGCTTGTATTTATAACATTAGTGCTTAGCATGCTGCCTGGCATAGAGTAAGCACTTAATAAATACTGGTTCTCTTTATTGCACCCCCCTCTCTCCTCTCTTATTCTGTTCTGTCTCTCCTCTCTCTGTCCCTCTCTCTCTCCCACCCTCCTTCCCTCTTTCATTTTCTCTCTTCCATTCTTTCTTATGTTCTCTGCCTGTCTCCCTTTCTGTCTGTTTCTGTCTCTCTCTTTCTCTCTCCCCTCCCTCTCCTCTCCTTTTCTTTCTCCCTCTTCCTCATCCTTTCTCCTCTTTTTCTTTTTCTTCCTCCCCTCCCTCTGTCCCCTCATTCAGTCCCTATCCTTCTCTCTCTTTCTTATTCTGTTCTGTTTCTGTCTCTCTCTGTTCTGTCTCTGTCTGTCTCTC
>NW_020951131.1:3379109-3410913 GCF_900497805.2 Vombatus ursinus
TCTGTTCTGTCTCTGTCTGTCTCTCCTCTCTGTCTCCCTCTGTCTCTCCTCTCTGTCCCCCTCTACGACTCTCTCACCTAGAAATCAGACACAACATTGTAAATCAGAGCTGACTCATCACTACAGTTACGTGTTCACATTGATGACACCTTTAAGCCTCTCTGGGCTCAAGAGAAGATCCTGGCTTGGCACTTTCTTGGTCATGAGACATGGAAACCTCTCTTTTCCCACCTTTTCCTGCTCCCTGCCTACCCAAGAGCTGCTTCCTGAGAGAGAGCTGGGGATACTTTCCACAAATGTCCGCCAACACTTAGTTATTTCTATATTTTTTTCTAGGCAGACTCAAATCCTCTCACTTTGATTTGGGGGATGCTTAAAAAGAAAATGAGAATGTTAAATGAATGAAGTTTATGTGTAAACAAAGTGAAATCCTGTCCTCTTGATTTCTGAGGTAGATTAAAGTCAAAAAAAGTGAGTCAGTAGCATATGTGCATATAAAGATTTATCTCACACTCACACACACACACACACACACACACACACCACACATATTTCCCCCCCAAGAATATGAGGTTGGAGGGTGAGGGGGGAGTGACCCTTTCCCTGGAAGCATCTGGCCTTGAAGTCTAAGTCAAACAACTCCAGGGAGCTGTGAGGCAGCTTCAGAAGGCTGATTCCTGAAAGTTCCTGCTGGCAAAATATGGGGTTTAAAGATTGGGAATAATGACCTCATTGAAAATGAAGAAGCCAAGCAGTACCTGCAAGGAGGCTATCAAACCGGAGGGGGCGCAGCAGAGCCCCTCGACATGTGAATCCAGACCCACATTCCAAAGTACAAGAGTGGAACAAAATGTCACGATTCACACCATTAAACTGTGTAACGAGGAATTAGAGAGTCCCAGCATTCCCAGCAATGTGGGTAAAGGAAACATGTTTGTTAGAAGCTGTACAGGGAGACCGCTCTGATTTCATTAACCAAGATGGAAGGAATCCGAGAGTGGGAATTATAGGATCCGATCTCCAATTAGCAATTAAAGCTTGAGAGGGGTAAAGGCTCCGGCAATGGTGGCTTTACTGCTGATTCTTGTAAAACGTTCTCACATAAATTAGCAGGGCCCATCGGCTCCCCATTTGCCGTTCTCTTGATGGAAGGGGGACACGCCGAGTCTGGCACTCTTGTCCAAGGGCCTGGGGCTTAGGCCTAACACTCGTTCATTAATGAACCTAGGGTAGCTTATAAAAGCCAGGCTCCCATTCTAAGAGCAGCCTTTCTTCCCCGGGGGAGAAGTATGTTCCTGAAAGCGCAGCCCTGCTCCATACAACAGCTACAGCTTTTGTGTAGAGAGCAGATACAAAATCACAGACCTCCAATTCATGGCCCAAGCAGCATAAACATCCTATTGATCCAGCCCAGAGTGCTGCGGGCTTTCAGCCCGAGGCGCTTTGTACACCTTACGGATGAAAAGGTGCTCTACAGAACGCGCATTCTATTCGGCTGGCCGTCTGGGCCAGGCAAACACCGGGATGCTTCATCAAACGCCCTGACACTTCTCCCGGACAGAAAGTCCCAGGGCCTGTGCACAGGCTTCTCAACACTGTGAACAATGTTTAGAGGTCGGTCTTTTTGCAAAGAATGAAAAGGCACCAGTGAGAGCACAGACCCTTGAAGGCCATGCTGCTTTCTATCCAACGGTAATGATGGGTGCACCATGAAATCACTTACTGGGCCTCATTAAATGCATTGCTGGAGAAAAAGCCTTGATTTATGAAAGCTGTGCCATGATTATAAATAGGCTACCCTTTGCTGGTAACACAGCTGGTCGAGAAAATCGATGTTTTGTTGGTCACAACTTTTGTCTTCCTCCTTCTTCATCTATGATGGCAAAACCCACTGCAGGGACTCAATCGCTGGTCTCTGTTAGGCTGCTGCTAAGATAACCTCAGAGCAGGGGGGGCTGGCACTCCCATGGGCAGACCTTCATGGGGGGGAGGGCGACCCTTCCTCTGGGAGGACATCTCCAGTCATCAGCAGGGGGGCAGCAGACAGCCCAGAATTCCCCGACAGTAAACAGAAGGCCGGAGTTCTCATCTCTTCTCTCTCTCTCTCTCTCTCTCTCTCTCTCTCTCTCTCTCTCTCTCTCCTCTCTCTGTCTCTGTGTGTGTCTCTGTCTTATGTGTGTGTGTCTGTCTCTGTGTGTATGTCTCTGTGTGTGTCTCTCTGTCTTATGTGTGTGTGTCTTTGTCTCTCTCTTAAGAGAAAACTTGATTTTGACAGGCATCTAATGAGGGCAACATCTCAGGTCCACTTGAGGGGAGATATAGTGTTTTCCTTTCATGAGGCTAAAGGGAGTCTGACCATTAGCTGAGGCCACAGCGAATGACTAGCTGTGGGCACAGTTTGGTGCTGGGACTCATAGGGTGACCTAATCTCCAACAAATACTTGCACGCTTGGGTAATGTTTTCTCAACAGATCTTTAGCTCCCTGCACAGAGCACACATTGTACGTGTGACTGACTGGGTGGGGGAGAGAGGGAGGGGAGGGGGAAGACCACTTTGCCTCCAAGCTGACATGGGGAGCGTGTGGGGGGCACATCTAATTTATGGCAAAGTATTTAATAACATCAACAGGAGAGACTGCCTAACCACGATGTTCTTGACAACACGGAGGGAGTCTACGCTGCTAGTGACACACGTGAATCTATTAGTGCACATCTGCATGGAAGCTAATGAGGGGGTCAAGCCAAACAGCCAGGATGGCTGTAATGCCTCTGTCTCTCTCATCTCTCTCTTTGTCTCTCCATCTTTCTATTTCTCTGTGTATCTCTCTCTCTCTCCCCCACCTCTCTGTCTCTCTCTCACTCTCTCCTTCCCTCTCTCTTTCTCTCTGTGTATTATCTCCACACCCCCATGTGCATGTGTGTGTGCACGCACGCACACACACACACACACACACACACATACACACACACCCATCTAAAGTAGAAGGAAGAATGGCTTGGCCATTCCACTGTCAAATTTAAACTTGCTTTTCTAAGCCAGGCCTCAGTAGTTAATCCTAATCTCAGAAGAACCAGGGCTCAGGCCTTCTTGACCAAAAGTTCAAGAGCAGATTTTCAATGAAGAAATGCATGGGTACCACCATTGTGGTCATACGCTGGACAGCTCCTGATCTCAAAGAGCTTATACTCAGGAAACAAGACACAACCGCACCTCCCTGTTAGCTAAGAACTGAAGACATTTAATGCTGTTACTTAATTGAGCACCCTGAGAAGAGAAGGCCCATTGCTGGCTGCCATATTGTGGGACTGGTTCGTGGAGGAGGTGGAGGTTTGAAGCACACGAGGGTGGGAAGGACACCAGTCTAGGCTAGCTAGGGAGTTATAGGAAATAAGATTGAGGGGGTTTACAGAAGGCTTTGAATGCCAGACACAGGAGTTTAAATCTTATATACCATACTAAATATATGATTCGACAGAGAAGAAGGGTTTGAGAGCTAGCTTCAGAGACAGAAAAACTGAGCTCAAGACTTGTCTCTGACTCATCCTGGCTGTTTGACCCTAGACAACTCTCCAGGACCCTCAGATGCAGAGAACGTGCCGCCTGCATTAGCGGAGGGAGTTGCTCATCTGGAAGGGCCCGGGGCCGGTTCCTTTCTCTGTACCAAATATAAGGGACCTCAGGAGTTTGTGGAATGGGGAAGTCACACGATCAAAGTATAATTTGAGGAGATTTGGCTAGAAAAAAGAAAGGCCAGTGGAGGGTCAGCTGAGAGGATGTAACAGTGATCCAGGTGGGAGAGGATGGGTCCTGGAACAGGACAGCACTACAGGAAAAGAAGAGATAAATTAAAAACCCGACAAAAGCACCATCGTGACCAATTCTGAGCAAGGACTGAGAGGTCCAAGTGGCAGAAGGATTGTAGCAATCATATAGGACTCATGACATCTTCCTCTGGTGCTTTAGGGTTTACAAAGAACTTTCCTCCCAACAATCCATTACCCCCATTTTATAGATGAAGAAACTGAGGATCAGGGAGATTAATTAATTGGCTTGGGGTCACACAGCTAGTAATCTTCAGAGGCAGGATTTGAGCTCAGGTTTCCTAACTCCAAGACCAATGCACTTTCCACTATATCATACTGGTGAAGAGGACAGAACAGAAATGACTCAAAGGCTTCTGGCTGCAACAGAAATACAGGCCACTGGAATAAGGAGCCCCCTGCCTGCTGAGAACTCAAACCCATCCCTCCCGGGGTGGGTAGCCCTGTGAGCAGGGCAGGAATGCCAGGCTGCCTGGACATCGAGGAGAGAGCCCTGAGTTATCACCCCCATCAGAAGCCCTCAGGGCTCAATGCTGGCTCCCATGCTGGCACGACAGCACCCCCCACACCCCCGCGTGTCCTCGGGGGCTCTGGCATCCTAACCCGACGAGGCCCAGAGAAGCCTACGTGGCAGATCTCAGCTTCTTTCTGGCGATGCTCAGCTCTGAGTCTCTGCTGCTCTCTGGAGCTTAACAAAGACCAGGGAGGTACCATGTTCTCTTCTTGGAAAAAAATCACGACGACAGCGGCAGCTCCTGTTTATACGGTCCTTTACAGAACGCGTTCTCCGAGCCTAGCCCTGCAAGCGATTCTGAGCCTATTTAATTGTGTGATGGGCCAGCCTCATTCGCCCCCTTGTCAACAGCCTTCTTCCCACGGAGAGGCTTCTCCTCTGGCTGCTAATTCCTGCCCAGGAGGACCACTCTCCCTGAAGAACCCAGGCCATCCATGTTTACTTTTCTCCCCACTCTGCTCCTGACTTTGACTTCTCTACCCCACCCCCACCACCCCCTGGCTTTCTTGCTACCCTTAATGTGCTATCTCCTCCCATTAGAAGGTAAGCTCCTCGAGGGCAGTGGCTGTCTTTTTTATTTTTTGCTTTTATTTGTGTTCCCAGGGTTGAGCACTGTGCTTGGCACATAGTAAATGCTTAATAAATGCCTTCATCTTCTACCTACCTACCCACCTACCCGTTCGTCTGCCTCTCACTGATCTCTCTCATCTGTTACCTGTTTTTGATCTCTATCTGTTATCAACCTATCTCATCTATGTTATTGACCTTTCTCTCAATCTGTTCTATCTTATCGATTTTTCAGTGACCTATCTCTCCTCCATCTGTCATCCATCTCAACTATCCGTCTATCTCTCTATCTTTCCACCTTCTCCACAAGAACAGTACGAGCTAATTACAAGGTCTGTGAAAAACTCACAGTTGACTCTACTTTTGCCTTATTTGCCAGTATAACAACCCAATCGAAAGAAGACATATGGTCAGTGTGGTACGGTGAAGACAGGCCAGCTCTTCAGAATCTCTGCTTACTTTACTAAATATTCATTAATCAACAAACTTTTCTTAAGCACCTACGGTAAGCTTGGTGCCGGGCATACAAGCAAAATGGGTGCAACAACTGTTACTCCCAAGGACGCACACACACCCACAGTGTATATGTAGATGTGTGTCTGTATGTTTACATGTGTGTAGACATCCACGTGTGTGTATATGGTGTCCCAAAAGACTTAGTGCAGTTTTAGGACAGCTCAGAGCTGCACTAAGACTTTTGGGACACCCCCTATAAATGCAGCCCTCATAAATACAGAGTGAATAAACACAGCAATTAAATAGAAGCTAGTTTGGGGAGGAGGGAGGGCACTAGCGGTTGGGGGTAGGGGGATCAGGAAAGGCTTCATGTAGGAAGGGGCCCGTTAGCCAGCTAACCATGACCTGTTTCAGAATTTTCCCAGAGCCCAAAGTCAAGCTCACTGGTCTGTGGTTTGCAGACTCTTCTCTTTCCCTTTTTGAAAATCCAGGTTGGCGTTTGCCCTTCTCCAGGCCTGTGGCGCCTCGTCTGGTCTCTTGGTGACCCAGCGCTGCCATCCGCCAGGACCCTGGGAAGCTAAGGACACCAGTCATCCCGACCAGGGCCTGGGCTTCACTGAGGGTGGCTGGGGGCTCCCCTACTTTCTCCTTACTCATCTTGGCCACCTCTGTTCTGGCCTTCCTAGGGTGAGGGTCATTCTCCTTGGCAAAGAAAACAGCCACAAAATCAGTACTGAGCCTCTTCACTCCCTCTCTGGTGTCAGCTTATGAAAAGTGACTCCTCCCATCTCTCTGTCCCCTCATGCACTCTATTACAGAATCCTGGAGTTTGAGAATGAGAAGGGACCTTACCTCTGCATCCTTCCTAATCATGAGATAATAGTTATAAAACACTTAGCACAGTGGCTGGCGCCTAGTAGGTGCTTAATGAATGCTTGTTTTCTTCCTTCTTCCCAACTACACCGAAGGGCTCTCCACCCTAAAAAACCCAACATGATCATTCTGCTGACCCACCACCCCTAAAAAGAAAGAATTTATCTAAAAGCATCAGTGTTAAATCCCATGGAACCAACAAACATTTATTAAACACCTACTACGTGCAAGGACTACTACGTACTTGGACTAACCGTGAAGCCAGCCTATCTGGAGCCCTCCAGTGAACAGGCACTGCAGATGTGAAATGAGCCGGGCCCAGGACTGCCTGGGGCCCAGGAGAGGATTAGGCTAGGAGCCCTTCCAGTGACACTGGGAGGTTTGCTACTGAAAACACCCCCATCGTTCAGATAGCTCTGAACAACTGAACACCACGACCTCGAGAGAATCAGGCTTGCAGGGGACCCAGGGAGACCAAGAGAGACATGCATGGTGGGCTTGTCAGCAGGCTATGTCCAATTACTAGCAAGAACCAACACGGTCAGAAATGGGGTAAGAGAAATAAAGGGCATGTGTGACCCCAAAATGAAGTGGGCTGGTCAGAGCAAGAAGCCATGTTCTGGTTGTTGGTTTTTTTTGTTTGTTTTTTGTACTAGATCTGTGATTTCACTGGTCTAAACAACTTCCAATGTGGAAAGTCCTTCCACCAATGCAGGTTAGCACCTGCTCTCCATGAGGGCTATGTTGGTATTTCCAAAATCCCAGAAAGGGCCAGAAGAATGTCTCCAGTATGCTGGATATCTCCTCTACAAAGGGGCCAATTTGGGGTTGGTGGAAGGAAACATTTCCCCGTGGCGTGAGCTGTGCCAGTGTGGAGCCAGCTGCCTGAGGAATGGGAAAGCTCTCTCCCTATGCAGAGGCCAGCTGCCTTTGCAGGGTGCCCTGCAGAGGGGACTCGTGGTCAGCTGCAGCTTGGAGGCAGTGGCCCCAGAGGCCTTATCATAAAAAGACAGAGACAAGAAAAACTACCAGGGCCAAGGAGCCAGGACAGAGTGAGGAGGGAATCATTGGTGGTTAGGAAGAAATCAATCCACATTCTCAGCGAGCTTGGTGGTTTCCAGGGGGCTTTCCTCAAATGCCTTGGCAAGGCCCCATAGTGCAAGGGAAAGGACACAAGCCCTGGGGCCTGAGGACCCGGGTTCCAATTCTGCCTTTGATGCTTTCTGCTTCTCTGACTTCCCCCCACCTCAGTTTCCTCCACCCCAAAATGAGAGGGTCAGCCTAGGTACCCTCAGAAGCCTCCTCCTGGATCAGGGATTCTGTAGGTACTGCAAGTGCTATTTCTTCCACCTTAATAAAGGAGAAACTGAGGTTCAAAGGTTAAGTAAGCTGCTTGCCAGCTGCTAACTAGTAAGTTGAGATAGGAATTTAGATCTCTCGACTCCAGCTCCAAAATTTTTTCCACTACCCCGTCCTCCTGCTTCTGGGAGGATGACCAGAGCTTTCCCCCTCGTCTCCCCTCCCAACAGCAGCTGTAATGATCCTGGGGATATTCAGCCATGGTGGACCATGGAGGGGGCAGGGTTCCTCCCATCAAAGACGTCTCTGTCCAAAGTGTCCAGTGTTTGGGCCCAGAGGCTCAAGGGAATCTCCTTTTCAGACCTAGAGGTTCTCAAAGACACCATCTGACTTTCACTCAGGCATAAGGAGGAACTCCACGGGTTTCTAAGAGGTCTGACCGGCTGACCCCACCTCCAGCTCGCCACCGATACACGGCCCCTTCTTCTCTCTGTCAGTCCCATTAAACTGCAGATGATAAAGGAGTCAGAAGGTTAAAAAGGACGAGCATGGAATATTTCCAGCAGTTCAGCGTTTTAATTAAAAGGACGGAACCGCTCCACTTTGTCGTTCCCAGGGTGGGGGAGGGGGGGAGGGTTTGTTTTTTTCTTTTTCTTTCTTTTTTTTTTTTTTACATATTTATGCCCTCGAAAGCAAGGATGGTCCCCTGTAAATGAGATACAGTTGGAAACTCCTAAATCAGCCCGTCCTGATTAAACTAAGTCAGGGGAGCGGGGGCAGCAGCCAGAGAAGAGGCTATAACTTGGACGTGGCTGTAACACGCGTCTGCACCACCCGGGACGCCCACACTGAGAATCCCACCTGGGAACCTAGAACTCTCAAAGCTAGCCACCAGCCATTCCTGACAAGTCCTCATTTAGCCTTTGCTGGAGTCCTCAAGGAACTGGGAACTCAGCACCTACCAAGGGGGTCTTCCCCTTTGGACAGCTTACGTTGGGATGTCTCCTATCCAGTCATCCACTCATCGGTCTCTCTGTAGTTTAACCCAGAGGTGTGACGATTAAAATGCAGTTGGGTGGTGTTAATTTGTGGTTTTCTAAGTCAACAGGCCACCAGTCTGGATCCATTTCTATTTGAATCAGACACCAGGGGTGGAAGCCGTTGGTCTGAACTCTGACCTCCACAGCCAGGAGGAGACTTAGAAACTATGACAGTTTTCTTCATCCTCATCATGGCAGATATCTACAGACTTTGAGGTGCTTGCTTTCCCCCTTTCCTTAATGACCTTAGCCCCCAGCTTGGTCTTCTACACCCTGGTCCCTACCATCCCAGGTTCACAGGATCACGAGGAGCTTAGAGGTCATAAAGTCCAACCCCCTTACACTACAGATGAGAAAACTGGGACCCAGAGATGTAATAAAAGCTGCCACTCAGAAACATGGCCAAAGTATGGCCCTCATCACTCATGACTATTCTGTCTCCAAGGCCTCAGATTGAAACTTTCCCCTCCTGACTGTCCCAGCCTGTCTCCAGGGCTAGCTCACTTTCCTGCCCAGCCCGGACCCCCTCATTGCTATTCTGATAATGCTCATGGATACCCTTGGACCCCCACCTCCATTATTCCTGCTCTGCTGATCCTCCAGCCTGGGTCACCTTTCCACTTGTCTGGTCTTTCCTCCCAGGTGATGAGCCTCCTGAGTGCAAGGGGCATGCCTCATCTGACTCAGCAACAGGCAGGTATGAGAATGATCCTCAGCCCCATTTCATAGATGAAGAAACTCGGGCTCAGTGTTGATTCTGGGACTTGAATTCAAGACCAGTGGTTTTTTCCACTATGGAAGACTGCCCCTAAGTCCTGTGCAAGGGCCAAACTTTGGCAAGTGGTAGAAATCATAAGACCACAGGGTCATACAATTAGAGGTCAGTACAGATGAGGAAACAGGGCCAGAGAGGTTAAGTTGCTTTCCCAACATCACACGGGTAGTGAATGGCAGAACAAGGATGTGAACCCAGGACCTCAGTTCACTGCCTGGGAGAAGAGAGCTGAGACTTGGGGTGGTTGTATGATCTTGGGACTCATTTTCATCATTTGTGAAATGGGTGGGTTGGATGGATCTCCACAGCTTACAGGAGGGAGCTGATATAGCGGCTGAAGCGCCCTCGGAGGCAATGTCAAGTAGGGGGTTGGAGTCCCTGCCAACCACTGGGGTGGAGGGAGGTGCCCAGGAGGTCCTCCAGCAGGAGGGAGGGCAGTGGGGGCCAGGAAGGGAACAAAGCAGGGGAGGTGGGGGCCAAGCGGCCTTCTTCCACCCCTGCCATGCTGGGTCATGTGCAAGTCTACACATGCCCTTTGTGGTCAAAGCTTCATTTGGACTCTCACTTCAGCCAGTTTGCTTTTCATATGCCTGCTGTGGTTGAGGCAAAAAAGAGAAACAAAACCATATGAGGCACCTCATCAGACTGATCACGCCTCAGGTGATGAGCTTCCACCACGTCCAATGAGGCCCCACTTCCTCCTCTACCTTTGTGTTGATGCTTGATGGGGGCTCTGATCAGGGCAGATGGGCCCTGAGAGAGCTGAGCCGAGCCCCGCGGGCACCGAGGGGAGCTCACTCCTGGGAGGCCCCAGGTCAACCTCCTGCCAGAAGCCCCCCCAGGCGGGGAGGCGACAGCAGCAGGAAGATGCCCCCACGGAAGCCAACGGGCCAACTCCCACGTACGTGGGAGCACGCACACAGCCAGGTCTGCTTTTCCCACTCAGTTTATACACACACACGTCTGGAACCATATGCCACAACACATCGACTATTCTATGTGGCAGCAAATATTTTGGTGGCAAGTGTCATCTACTTGTCATTCTACCCCTCTCCTCCCTCTCTCTCTCCTTTCCTTCCTTCCTCTCTTCTGTTCTCTTTCCCTCTCACCTTTTCCCTTCTCCTCTCTTGCTCTTTCTTTCTCTTTCTTCCTCTCTCTCTCCTCTCTCTCCCTTTCTCCTCTCTTCCTCTTTCTCTACTTCTATCTCTCCCTTCTTCCCTCTTCCCCCATCTCCCCCTCTTTCTCTTCCTTCCTCTCTTTCTCTCTCTTCTTTCCCTATCTCCCTCATGCTCTCTCTTTTTCCCTTTCTCCTCTCTTGCTCTCTCTCTCCTTCCTTTTCTCCCTCTCCCTCCTTCTTTCTTCCTCTCTCTCTCCTGTCTCTTCTCTTTCCCTGTCTCTTTTTCTCCCTTTCTCCTCTCTTCCTCTCTCTCCCTTCTTCCCTCTCTTCCCCCCTCTCCTCTTTCTCTTCCTTCCTCTCTCTTTCTTCTCTTTCCCTATCTCTCATGCTCTCTCTTTTCTTCCCTTTCTCCTCTCTTCCTCTCTCTCTCTCTCACACACACACACACACACACACACACACACACACACACACACACACACACCCAAACATGCCTTCTACAGTGATACAATGGAAAATAACACTGACAGATGTGTTCAGAGGAAGCAGGGCTGGGTTTGAGTGCTGCCAACTTGTGATTTCAGAGACATTCTGCGCCCCCAGCATCGGGGTGTTGGAAGCCCTGGTGAGCTCCCACTCGGCCCTTCCTTGCGCAGCAGCAGGGGAATGCGTGCTATAGTCTCATCCGGATCCCACGGCTGGCTGATGTAAACTCAGCTGTTGGGGACACAGGGGTTATTTCCTAGTTCATGGGATAAACAATGGTGGCCTCGCATGGGCTTTGGGATTGACAGCAGCAGATTAGGAGTGTGGAAAACTTCATTTCACGCAGGCTGGCTGAGGCAGCTGAATGATGTCATAGCCCCAGCCCAGCCACTGCTGACCCGGGTGCTCTTGGCCTCTTTGGGGTTCACTTTCCTCCTCAGCGAAGGAGGCGCTGAATTAGATCTGAGCTTCTGAACTGGGAGTCCAGGGATTTCAAGCTATTTTGCTAACTGCATTTCATTACAACTGGTTTCCTTTGTCATCTTGTTTTTTATTTTATGTGTTTAAGAAACATGATTCTGAGAAAGTGTCCCTAGGCTTCACCAGATGGCTGCCGATGGTGGGGGGAGGGGTGACACAGAGAGGGGAAGAACCCCTCATTTGCAGGAATATATACAGCAATAACATTCTGAGTCCGTGGTCCCTGGATACATCATTTATTTCCTAGGTTCATAGATTTGGAGTTGGAAGGGACCTTTGAGGTTAATTTACTGGCTATATGATCTGGGGACTCATTTTCCTCATCTGTGAAATGGGTGGGTTGGATGGTTGGATATCCAAGGATGTCTGCAGCTGCCATCCTCTGCTACCCCCCCCCCAAGTCCATCAAACACCAAGGAGTTATCAGGCACCTACTGTGTGCTGGACACTTTGTGTACAGAGACAAAAAAGAAACTGTTACATACTTATTCCTGTCCCCTTGACTTGAGATGTTTTAACAGAGGAAACAACACGTGCATATATAAGTAACATCTAAAAGATACAAAGTAAGTTCAAAGTAACCACAGAAGTTTTGAGTAGGAGCTGGTACTAGAGAATGCTGGGGATTCTAAGAGGCAAGAATGAGGAAGGAGGGCACCCTGGGCAGGGGGAACCACCTGGGCAAATGTTCTGAGACAGGGAATGAAATGTCATATAAGAGAGGCACACATAAGTCACTGTGGCCCTAGTGTAGGAGAAAGAGGAGTGTGAAATATGCCCAGAAAGGAAATTGTGAAGGGCTTTAAATATTGAACAACCAAGTGTACAATCCATCCAAGAGGCAAGAGGGAGCCACTGGGATTACGGAGCAGCGGAGTGAGACGGTTAGCCCGATGCTTCCTTGGGTGCACTTCATGGTCTGAGAACAGAGGGCAACGCCCCTCCTCCCACTTCTTCTCGGGCGGGGGAGGAGGGTGGAGTGAGCACTGTCCAGGGAAGGCGCCTGCGGACTGCAAGGGCAAGAATGTTTTGGCCAGTTTTCCAGCTGCAGAGATTTTGCTTATTTTCAGGTTCATTTTAGAGAACTTCTGAGAAGGAAGTGACTGTTATTCAATCTTTTCTGACTCATTATCACTTCCAGTTTAAAACCTGCTACTCCAATGTCTTGGATTTCATGCATAAGAAAACCTCTCAGGGAAGCTTGGATCTAACTAAAGGAAGCCTGGTCTGATTCAGCAGGGGGGCTTAAGGGGAGAATAGACTTTTAAAGAAATGCAGTTTCATGATGGTCAACAGTGGACCGAGACTTTTTCAAGAAGAAATTCCATCCTGCCCGCTGGCTGGCAAGAACAGATTCATTCACTCACTCATTCATTCTATTATTCATTCATTCATTCACCGATTTACTTTCTTTTTTTTTGGTGAGGCAATTGGGGTTAAGTGACTTGCCCAGGGTCACACAGTTAGTAAGTGTCAAGTGTCTGAGGCCGGATTTGAACTCAGGTCCTCCTGACTCCAAGGCCAGAGCTCTATTCACTGGCCACCTAGCTGCCCCACCAATTCACTTTCAATTTGCTGCATCCACTTACCACCCTGAGGGATGGTGGCACCTCTCTTAAATGGTTTGCTTTTTTATATCCTAGCCTGGAAATCTTTTTTAAACTTTTCATTTACAAACTCTCCCTTCTCAGTGGTACAAGGGCTTCTGCCCCTGGGTCCCTGGGCTCTGACAGGTGAGCCACTGGGCCTGTGCTTCTGGGCCATATCCACACTAGGCTGTGGTGAACACTCTACCTCTCCAGCATTCCAAGTCCCGTTTCTCAGCTGTCCTCCCCCATTAGAAGGTAAGCCCCTTGAGGGCAGGGCTCGTGCTTGCTAGGGAGGTTGATGGCTGGCTTCTGGGATGTGAAGGGCGGTCAGGAAGGAGAGGGGTTGGGTTGGGCCTGAAGGGGCAGAAGGAGGAGGATCTTGGGGGGTGGAAGGTTCAGGAAGGTAGATTGAGGTTTGAGGTAAAGTAAAGCTTCCTTAGAATTAGAATTTTCTGAAAGTGACATCGAGAAACAAAAACAAAAGGTGTCCTAGGATGTGCTGACTTGGCAAATACCAGATTTCCCCACAAGGAGACATCTTCCAGAGGGGCTGGGGTCCACTTAAGGGGGGCAAGAACCCCAACTCTGGACTCGGGCACCTAAGTTCAAGCCTGCCTCAGATAACCAATAATAGTAATAGCTAACATTTATACAGTGTCTAATGGCCCTGGGCTAAACGCCTTACAGTTATTATCTCATTTCATCATCATCATCATCATAATAACTAACATTTATATGGGCAGTTAGATGGCACCGTGGATAGAGCGCCGGGCCTGGAGTCAGGAAGACCTGAGTTCAAATCTGGCCTCAGACAACTTACTAGCTATGCGACCCTGGGCAAGTCACTTAAACCTGTTTGCCTGAGTTTCCTCATCTGTAAAATGAGCTGGAGAAGGAAATGGCTAAACCACTCCAGTATCTTTGCCGAGAAAATCCCAAATGGGGTCACAAAGAGTCAGACATGACTGACAAATGACTGAACAACAAACATGTATATAACGCACCAGGCTCTATGCTAAATGCTTTTCAATGATTACCTCATTTGACCTTCACAACAACCTTGGGAGGTAAATGCTATTATTATTATCTTCCTTTTACGGATCAGGAAACTGAGGCAAACAGAAGCTAAATGACTTGCCCAGGGTCACACAGCTAGTCAGTGTCTGAGGCCAGATTTGAATTCAGGTGTTGCTGACTCCAGGCCCAGCGCTCTCTCCACTGCACCACGGTGGAGTGGAGCTCCCTGAGTGACCTGGGCCTTAATTTCCCCATCTGTAAAATGATGGCCTCCGAGGCCTCGGAGCTCTGAGGTTCTGGTGTGGGTCACCAGCCATTCTTAACGTTCACCATCTGTTACTGCGGAGGCAGCTTCTCCGACCGCTGGAAGCCGGATTCAGACAGACAGGGAGAAGCTTAAGGGGTAAAAGGTTCTGAGAAACACATTTGTACAATATATCAAAACAATCTGACAACTGGGGAGAGGGAAAACCATAAGCAGTTTTTCAGAGATACCGGGGGCCTGCCAGCTGTCTGTCTCAGACTGTTTAACACTCAACACTGAACAGAGGAGAAAACTCTGCTCACATGGAGAAGAGACAGATGGTTCCGGTCAAGGAAGTCCCTGACGAAAGATGCTTCAGGCCCAAGGCATCAGGGAAGGAGGCGCTGGCTGAGAGTGGGGCGGGAGCCTCACCCACCTGGGGCAAACGGCCCAGGAGCATTTCCTCCCTCCCCCGACCTCCTGGGATTCTGGCCTTCCCTCGAAGCTCACCTGCCACGCCGTCTCCCACATGGGGGCCTCCTTGTTGGCTGATGCTGCCTCCTCCTCGCCCAAATTACTTTGTATATACATACATGCAAATAAAACCCATGTTGCCTCCACTGGAATGTAAGCTCCTTGAGGGCAGGGATGATGCCTGGCGCAGAGCAGGTGCTTAGTTAAAGGTCGTCCTATTTCTGTGTCCCAGCTCAGGAAGACTGGTCAGAAGAGGGGAGCTGTACCTACAAAGCAGCAGCATTTTTGCAGGAAAGGCTTGCCACCCCACTGAGCTCCTCACCCTTCAAAGCACAATTCAAATACCACCTTCTCCAGGAAGACTTCTTATTTCCCCTCCCCTCCAAAGGGTAACAACTTCACATCCCCTTGGAGGATGCACTTAACGTGTGAGTTCTGGGAAGGCAGGGACCAGGCTCTGCGTCTCCCCCAGGGCTCAGGAGTAACACTCCCCTTCACACAGTAGGTACTTAACATCTGCTGTTTTTCTAAAAGGGACACATCTTCTTGCACCAGGACAACAATGTTGGGGAGGGTGTGAATAGGAAGGACCCTTCTGCCTAAGCTAACACAGGAGGGTGGGGTGCAGAGAAGCCCAGGAATATGAAGACATGATGCTGAGGAGGGCATCAGAACATAATGCCTTTATACAGAGGCTGCAAAAGAAGAGATGGAAGTCTAAGTACCCACCCCCGTCCCTATGACCCCTCACCCAGTGGCAGAGCCAATTATCTAGGCCAATCTGGACCATCTCTAGAACCTCTGGGTGAAGTGACTTGCCCAGGGTCACACAGCTAGGAAGCGTCTGAGGCCAGATTTGAACTCATGAAGATGAGTCTTCCTGAGCTCATACTGGTCTGATCAGCCACAGTCAGACACCCCATACCTGGACCTTGACATCGCAGATGAGCAAACAGACTTAAGTAACTTGCTCAGGGTCACATAGCTAGTAAGTGTATGGGCCAGATTTGAACTCAGATCCTCCCGACTCCAGGCCCAGTGCTCTATCCACGGCGTCACCTAGCTGCCCTGAAACACACTCTACCTTTCAGCCCAAGTGGGCCACCTGCTCTCTGAGTTCCATCTCCTGCCTCACAGAGACTTGTCCCCCAAGCCTGCTGTGGACGTGGTGTGATCTGTAGTGGGCCTCAAGACCAGCTCATTAAGCTTTTTCTGATTTCCACTGGTAGTTCCCCTGGTTTGCTGGGGTTCCCTCCTTCCTCGAATTCTCTTGTATTGACTTCTCCGAGTACCTGCTATAGCTCCAGCAGAGTGTATATTTCCTGAGGGCAGGAATAATTGGTCATTTCATCTTAACATCTCTAGTCTCCAACACAGTGGCTCTTTTAGCTGGGCTTAGGAAAGGTCTATGGAATTGAACTGAATTGTCATCGATTTTTTCTTCTTCCTCCCCCTTAAAAGGGGGGTTTCTTCCCTTTCCCAGCCCTCTTTTCTCTATACATTTTGGAATGATGGTTTTCTCAGGTTCCTTTCAACCCTAAATTATGATCCTATGATCTCATCTACTTCCACAGCCTTGATGAAGGTGATTCCCAAATTTTAGTCCTACATTTCATGCTGGATATCTCTATGTGGATGCCCTACTAGGACCTCGAACTCCACCTTCCTAACCTGGCCTTACCAATGGGATCCTCCACCCTGCCCCTCCTCTTGGCTTCCATATTAGTAGTAAGAGGGCAGTCATCCAAGCTCTGAACACTGGCCTCTGAACTCTGCCTCCTTCCTCCTCTACTCTTATGACCAATTAATTATCAAAACCTGGCAATTCCACATCAAATCAACATTTTGACAAATTATATGAACACCTGATATGTGCCAGGCATGGTGTTTGGTTAAAAAAAAAAAAAAAGAAACAGGTCCTGCCCTTAAGGGCATTCTACTGAGGGGTACAACTTGTTACATGGATAGGTAAATGTAAAGTCCATCTAAAATGAACACCAAGTAATTTTTTTGGAGGTGGGGGAGAGAAGAACTCTCTACTGGCTGGTTGGAGAAAAGCTTTCTATGGGAGATTGTGCTTGAGTTGAACTTTGAGGGAATTAGGGGCAATATCTCTGCAGTCTGTCCCCTCTTGTCCTTTCTAACTGTTTGTTATCACACTAGCTTAGTTGTATACTATGGACTACCTAGACAGAAGGAGGAAATAGATGATGACTTCAGGCAATAGACCAAGAACAGGAGCACAGAATAGGAGACTGTACTTATCTAGACATTCAATGGAATTCCCTCTGTCAAAATCTGAGCGGCTAATTACTTGGGGGGGCCAGCAGATAGAGTGCAGGGCTTAGAATCAGGAAGACTCAGCTTCAGGAGTTTAAATCTGGCCTCAGACCCTTACTCGCTCTGTGATCCCAGGCAAGTCACTTAGCTCTGTTTGCCTCAGTTTCCTCATCTGTAAAATGAGCTGGAGAAGGAAATGGCAAATTGCTCCAGTATCTTTGCCCAGAAAACCCCAAATGAGGCCAGGAAAAGTCAGACACTACTGAACAAAAATAACTTAATGACTTGGCTTAATTCATCCTTCAGAAGGTGGGGGGATAAACAAGGAGATATTCTATTCTGGATCTTACTCTCATGAATCAGACAAGAAGGTCTGGTGGTTGTGATGAAACCGATGAAGGGGACCACTGGCTCTTAAGAGTTTGTGACGGAGAAGGACGTGTACCACTGGACTTGGGGAGAACAGCTTCCAAAGGAAAGGTTGCCAGGAGCCCATGGAGGCAAATTGTACAGGGAAAGTGAGCTCAGGAGACATGGGAAATGGAAAAATGAAATTCTGAAGACACAAGAAGACGCATTTTTATTGATAAGGAAAAGGAAGAGTTGGCTGAAGAGACGAATGTAGATGTGGAGACAGCTCAACAACCAACACAGATTTTACTTTTCTTTAGCCTTTTCATTATCAAGAATGTTTTTTTCTCCCTCCCACTGACAAATGATAAGCCAAACCTTTGTCACAAATGTGCATAATCCCACAAATAAATCCCCACATCGTCCACCCTCATTCTGCAGACTGAGTCCATTCCCTCTCATCAAGAGGCGGGCAGCCATCTTCATCATGGGTCCTCTGGAATCACGGTCAGTTGTTGCACTGAACAGAGTTAAGTCAGTCCAAGTTGTACATTTTTATAATGCACTGTAGATTTTGGAAAGTTACAGACAGATGCAAGAAGCAAGAGACACCAATACGAGACGACTATAAATGCTTGACACCGCCCTACAAAAAGTGTCAGGAGGGCTAGCACAGAAAACTACGAGCAACAAAAAATGCTGTCACTGTTTAAAGCCAAGTTAAGGAAAAGGAGAGGATCAAACTCAGAAATGCTCTGGGCATAGACGAGGAGTGACACTGAGGAGAAGGTCTAGCAGCCCAGTTCTTAATTTGATGCTGTTTTCTCTGCCAAAGAGAATGACCTCTAGACTGAAGAGGAGAGAAGAAAAACTGCTAAAAGGGATTTTATACCCAAGATAAATAAGGAAATAGCCAGGAACACTTAGCTGCCTTTGGTGAATTCAAATCTCCCAAGGAACTACACGTCTGGGTATCAAAACAGTGCCTGGTACATAGTAGGTGCTTAATGAATGCTTGGGTATCGAAAGAACTGGCAGCAATGATTGTGGGGCCACCATTGGCCATGGCAGAAAGATCAAGAAATGGTTCGATGTTTTAATAAAGGAGAGGGTAGGGTGGGGCACTGGGGCAGAGATAAGAGTCTATAAACGACAAGCCAGTGAGCTTGACTTGAACTCCTGGGGAAATTCTAGAATCTATTATTAAAGCAATCGTGGTTGTACATCAAGAAACGGAAGTAGGGACCACAGAGAACCAGCCTGGCTTCGGCAAAAACAGGTCATTCCAGGCTTGTTCCATTTCCTTTTTCGAGCAGAGTTACTAAATTGGTATATAAGGGGAAGGCTGTAGAGATGGCTTACCTAGATTTCAGCAAAGCTTATAGAGTTATCTTGTGGCATTCTTGTAGAAGAGATAAAGAAATGTGGGCAAGAGAATAGTGCAGAAGGATGGATTTGGAACTCGCCGACTGCCTGGACTCAATGTATATTCGTTAATCATTTGATGTCAGCTTGGAAGGAAGTCCCCAGGGAAGAACCCCTGGGATCAGTCTTTTCTCCAAGCCTTTTACCTCCAGGCTCAAATCTAAACTCTCTCTGCAATTGAAAGCTCTGCACAACCTTCTTCTCGCTGATTCTGCTCTAGCTTCACCGGCCCACTTGGAGCTCCCCACGTATGAGGTTACACCTCACATCTCCATGCCTCTCTACTGGTCATCCTCAGTGCCTGGAATTCTCTCTCTCCTCAAAACTTTCCTTTTCTTCAAAACTCAGCTTAAACACGGCTGTGAGCCTTTCCTGACCAGCTCCCTGTCCTCAAATACCAATGCTCTTCCTTCTCAAAACACATTGAATTCATTTTGTATATGTGGCGGTGCTTAGGAGCAGCTCCCCTGGAGTCTGTTCTAGCCAGAGCACCCATGCTTGAGGGCTGAGGCTGTACCTTGGCCACTTCCAGGGAACCATGTGCTTGGTTCTGAACGACCTGGCCCTTTGGGATGAAGCAGCAAATCTTATGGTTCCAGGTTCCCATGTCAGTTGAGGGGGGCAGGGTGCTCCACTGGGCTAAAAGAAGAGGCACCTTCTATGCTCCGTCTTCCTTCCTCTTTCTGAGACACGTGGTATCATGTCATTCTGGAATTTCCTGTAAGGGGTGGAGGAAGGGCATCCTCCCTCACCCCAGCTGAAGTGGCAAACAGCTCCCACATGGCAGCCAGCCCGCCTCCTGCCTAGGCTGCTGCCTTTTCAGTGTTTCTGCCCTGAACATAAGTGCCTCAAAAGAGATTTTGAGATGGATGGATCTAGCTTTGAAGGTATGCTTGTGAGTTCAAGAGATTGGGACCTCTTGGATCTCTGGGTCAGAGCGGATTGAGAGGAGGAGAAATGAATGTTCTACAGCTACAGCCTTCTTGGAGAAGATGGCCATGGTCTGGATAATGAGTTCCAAGCCCTAACCTGGCTTGTCAGAAGACAGAGACCTAGGGGAGTTGTTCAGAGAGCGCAGAACTGAAGTGAGGGGGAAATGCTAATTTAGCAGCTCTACTACAAGCTTCATGTTTGGATGTTTTAAATATAGCTTGTTTAAGTCTTAGTCAATGCTCTCTTGAGAGGTTTGAGATGTGCGTGTGTGTGCGTGTGCAAAGCATTTATTTTTTGTGTACAGGAATGGATAGCTGCCCCATATCTGATTTACACTGTACAACGAATATCTTTCTACTTCCCTCTTTTGAGGAGACCCTAGACACAATCCAAACCTATGTTTTAAGTACTTCTCTCCACGGCTACAGGATTGGGACAAAAAGAGCCAAAGAGAACCTAAGCAGTATCTTTAGGGCCCAGGATCCCCCAGGATGGAATCATCCAGAGCTGAGAGATGCCCTTCATTAGAAGAGGAAGAAGACAAGCTCTCCAGCCATCCAACAATGATTCTGTATAGTATTACATACATATTCTGCATGTATATGTATGTGTTTATATATGAAAGCATGTACGTATACATACATATATGTTGTCTCCCCCGGTAGAATGTAACCTCCTTGAGAGCAGGGATTCTCAATTTTGTCTTTACATCTACCCGGCATTTAGGACAGTGCCCGGCAGTTGGAAGGGACTCACTAAATGCTTTGGAGTGAATGAGACATCCCTGCCAAGTTCCATGAGCTGATCCTCATCCCGTCTGATCCAGGGGCTGTGCCCCATTCCGGCTGCCCTTCTTTGGGTGTTGTGCAATTTATCAACGACCTTCCTAAAATATGGAGCCCAGACCTGAATCCACAATTCCACTGGTTCCTTCCAGCTTCCCCCATTCCAGGTTTTTCACTGTGGGTCCTTTGGCAGTCACCACTCTGGCCACACCATCTGCGCTAACCCACAAGCTCACGGCAGGGGCTAGCATGAGCACACTCAACACCTGAGGTTTCCATTGCCATGGAAATGGGGAATGGGGCAGAAGCACAGACGGAGCTGTCAGAGCAGCAGATTTTTGTCACATCTTGGCGGGATGCTGCCCTGGGAAGGTGGCACAAAGGAGGAGTGAAATGCTTCTATCACTGTGAAACTTTGGTCTGGAAAAGTACTTAGAACGCTTTTCTAGGAAGCACCATGTCACAGGCCTCCGTCCCATGCATATGGTTCTTGGCATGGTCCAAACCTCCCACCAACACCCTCGAGCTCAGCATCCCAAGAATTGAGGTCACCCATGGTTTGGCTCCCTAAAAAGAGCTGGCCAAACAAAGTCCTCCAAACACCTCCCTGGGGGCCCCCAAATCCAGGTGCCCCATGCCAGGACAGGATGCTTGGGATTTGGTTTTCAAAAAAAAAAATTCTTAAATTAACTGCCTTTCTGGAACATGGCAAGATCTCACAGCTATGAAAAACTTGGGGGAAGGCCTGAATAAATTAGAGAAAAGCCTTCATCATAGAATGGTTTTGGAAGACAGATGGCTTTGCTACTTTCCAGTACGCTAAG
This sequence comes from Vombatus ursinus, assembly GCF_900497805.2. Classification (NCBI taxonomy): domain Eukaryota; kingdom Metazoa; phylum Chordata; class Mammalia; order Diprotodontia; family Vombatidae; genus Vombatus; species Vombatus ursinus. The sequence goes on from NW_020951131.1 coordinate 3,400,461, forward strand.
AATTATGAGATAATAGGTCATAGATTGGGGGTTCTGAACCTGGGCTCTGGGAGCTAGTATGTTTAAAAATACATATTTTTGATAATAGTTTTTATAATAGTTAGTTTCCTTTGTGATCCTATGTATTTTATGTATTTAAAAGTGCCGTTCTGAGAACAGGTCCAAAGGCTTTGCCAGATTGACAAAGGGTTAGAGAAACATGACAGAGTTTAAGACCCCTGTCACAGAAATGCCACCAGTGTTCCAGCCCAGTCCTAATACCCATTTCAAAGATGGAGAAACTGAGGCCCAGAATGGCTAAGTGGTTTGCCCAAGGTCCCATACAGAGTCGATCTGAATCTGAATCCAGATGGAGTGTTCCTTTTGCTACACAGCATACGTAGTAGTCTCAGGCTCTGGATCACTGAGGCAGGGCACGCACCAGCCGCCACGTGTGAATGTTCCTTCCCCATGTCCGGTCTACCCGAGTGTGTGACTTGGCCAGACCGGGAGCTTCTTGAGGGCGGAGACGTCAAGCTGAGCCCAGAGCTGAACTTGGGGAGACTGCCCTGGTCACGCTTTTGGACAGAAATAGGATTCTTGGCCTCTCAAATTTCTCCTCAGAATTTCCAGGGCTAAGCAATACCCAGGCATCTCTGGCCTGTGAGACCCTTCACGTCTGGGCGGCTCCTTGTCCAGTACAGGGGGTACAGAATTTAGTTCCACCTTTAGCCTCTGGCATTCCGACAGTCAGCACTACCCAGACAGGAGCGGGGCTGGCGAATTTCACCAGTGTATTGGGTTTACGCTTGTCCAGCCCTGGGCCCTGGGTTGTACACTTCCCTCCCTGAGGACCGCGATGGTGCTGCCTGCCTTGGTCTTGTGCCCCCTTTTGGAAAGCTTGACCTGCACGGGGCGCTGGGAGCAGCCAGCAGATGAAATCTTGGACCTCTGCCACATGAAGAGCCAGATCTATTAGAGAGATCCGGACTATGGGAGTCCAGGGAGGGTGCTAGACTTAGTGATAGGAAGACCTGGGTGCAGATCCTGCCTCAGACCCTTACTAGCTACGTGGCTTAACCTCTCTGGGCCTCAGTTTCCTCATTTACAAAGGGTTTGTATTCAACTGCCTCTTATGTCCCTTCTGGCTCTAAATCTCTATCCTAAGATCAGTCTGTATAATGTTAAGTTTTGGAATGCTGTTATCTTACCCCAGCTCTGCTGGTGGGTTATGTGCTTTTTAGGGGTCGGCCTGGTCTAATGCGGTTTTTTTGAGGAATCGGCCTGGGGTTAATGGTCTTTGTCACTCCTTCCAAATTCAAATCTACAAATTATTCAGTTTAAGTCTCATGTGTTACTGGTGGGGAAACTGAGGCCTAGAGAGACAATATGATGTAACCAAGGCCCAGCTCAGGTGTCTTATAGGAGAAGCCTTTCCTCATCCCCTTCCCTTCATTGTTATTGGTCCCCCAGCTAGATTTGGGAGCTTGAGAGCTTCTTCTAATAAAAATAATATTAGTTAATTTAATAATCATAATAATTAGCATAACAAAAATCACATCATGCTTTAAGGTTTGCAAAGCGTTCACAAATATCATTTCATCTCCCCAGATGGCCGCCGGCGTGCCTAGAAGGGTGACCTGGAAGCTTCTGTGGATCATGTGCTTAGCGGTTTATGTGTAGCCGACCCCAGGAGAATGCATGTTCTTTAGGGACACGTTCTTTTTTTCATTTTGTTTCATTCTCTCCAAGGCCTAGCTCAGTGATGTGAGCACCTGCATGTTGCACTGCATCAGTGTTGGGCTGGAAGAGTCAGAGAGAGAAGGGTTTGGCCCCAGACACCCCACCCCTCCATCCCCTTTCACAGCCCACCTTCACTGGGCCCTTTGGACCAAATGAGCTCTCCAGGGTGTCTTGGCCTCTTCTGGAGGCTGCTGTGTGTTGGGGAGAGGCCCCGAGGAAGGACTCCCAGGCACTGTAATGGACTTGGGAGACCCAGGCCTGGTATTTGAGGGGCTAAGAAAAGCTGCGTGGGATTTTAACCCTCCTGGGGCACCGTACCTGGCCAGTTCCGTGCTCTGCCAGGAGCTCTGCCAATCTAGAATTCCTAGTCGTTGGGCAAAGCCTGACCTTGGCCTTCATGCCAGCAGCAGGAAAGGGGGTTTGCTCAGCAGATAACGATTACAAAATCATAAGGAGTATTTTTAACTAAGGGCAAACAATTGCTGTGTTAATTAGAAATGACTATTATCTATTCATTAAGTAAAGCTGTTGAGCAGCCCTTTGTTAGCCCAGAACCTAACCTCCTGCTGTACAAAGTACAGCAGAAGAAAAGGAGACAATATTTAAGACTGTGAATCCCCAGTAGGTCCAACTTCCTTTAAAAAACGCATATAATAAATAAGACAGGTTCACCTTCAAAGCTGTCCTGTTTGTCTGGGGCTTCCTTCCTTGTGCGCAGTTTAAAAAATATCGTCTCCCCAATAAAAAAGAAGAAAAAAAAAATCCTTGTAACAAATAAGCAGTCAGAGAAAACAAATCCCCACGTTGGCCCTGCCCAAACATGTGCACCTTGTTCTGCAGCCAGAGTCCACCACCTCCATCAGGAGGAGGGACAGGCAACCTGCTTTGTGAGGAGCTCTTGGTGGTCAGTGCAGGTCACTGTGGGTCACTGCACTGGTTGGTTCTTTGGTCTTTCCAAGTTGTTACTATACATACTGTTGCCCTGGTTCTGCTCACCTCACCCTGTATCCATTCATACAAGGTTTCTCTGAATCCATCAGAGGTCATTCTGTGGCATACCCCATTTGGGTAGCCATTCCCCAATACAGACTGGGTTTCTTTGTACATGTGGATCCCCTCCTTGTGTCTCTACATGTTTTTGTCCCTGTGGGTCTCTGACTTCTCTGTGTGCCTGAATCAATAGTATCCACCTTACAGGGCTGCTGTGAGGTTCACGTGAGATAATACTGAAAAGCACTCAGCACAATCCCTGTCGCAGAGATGATTGATCATTCCTTCCTCCCCTTCTTTCCTCCCTCCTTCCTTCCTCTCCCTTCCTTTCCTCCCTCCCTCCTTCCTTCCCTCCCTTGTTCCTTCTTCTCTTCCTTCCTACATTGTTAAACACTCTGCCAAGCCTCCCAGGCCCAGGTCCCATGCCTCCCTCCATGCCCTGTGCAAGCCAGCCAAACTAGCTCTCTGGCCCTGAGTGCTTCCAGGGTCCAAGATGCTCCGCCATCACCTCTTTGCTCCATCCTGGCCCATTCAAACTCAAATGCCATGCCCTGGAGGAAGCCTGCCTAATGCTGTCTCTTCCCTACTAGACAATAAGCCCCCTGAGAGTAGCTCTCACATCAGCTTGGAATACAGTGGTCTGCACACAGCCAGAGCTGTGAGGATGATTCTTTTGGTCGCATAATTCTACCCTGTTTTTAGACTCTTCCTTCCCCTTGCCTTCTGGTTGTGGGAAGATGATCAGACCCACAGTGCTGCTGGTAGAATAGAGGACTGAGTCCAGATCAGGCCAGAAAGATTGGTTTTGCCAGAGCTCCTCAGGCAGCGGGCCAGCCATGCCCAGCCTTGGCAAGCTGGGTGTCACCCTGTGGTTGCCAACAGCGGGCAATGGAAACTATCCTCTTCTCCCTCCCAGGGCACCAGTAGAAGAGGACAGTGTGGCCAATTAGCCAATCGACAAGCACTGACCCCACTCTCCATCTACCCCCCTGGCCAATCAATTAGCCAATGCTATTCATTCCATTTCAAATCAACAGTTTAACATTTATTATGTACCTACTGTGTGTCAGGCACTGAGCACTGGAGATTCAAGTACAAAACTGGGATGGTCCCTGTCTTCAAGGAACTTCTATTTTGGTGTGAGGCTGGAAGCACAGTCCAGGCATGAAGGCCAACCAGGACAAAAACTGGGAGATGGGAGATGGGGTGTCAGGTATGAGGAAAAGCAAGAAAGCCAGTTTGACTGGATTGCTAAAGGGAAAAAGGAATAACAAGGCTGGAAAGGTCATTTGTGCCCAGGTTGGGAAGGGCTTTCAAAAACAAAGAGAGAATTCCTACTTGAGCCTGGAGGTGATAGGAAGCATGGGGTGGTCAGATCTGAGCTCAAGGAAATGTATTTGGGAGGAAGAGAAAGAGGATTGGACCAGCTGGGGGCGGGGGGGGGCACCATTTCTCAAAAGTCTTTCCTTGACCCCCCTACCCCGCTAAAGGAATCTCTCCTTTGTTCCAACCACACCATATCTTCTGTGTCTCTGTCCCAGGATAAGAGAATGTTGGGGCTAGAAGGGCCCTTAGCCACCATCTAGGCCTATCCCTTCTCTTTACAGAGAAGGAAGTGAACCTAGAAAAGGCTGCCCAGCTAGCTTATGGCAGAGAAACGACCAACATCCACTTAGTTTAATGACCTCTCTCTGAAGACAAGGATTGTTTAGGGTTTCATGGGAAAGAGGGGGAGGGCAACAGAGCGTAGTGGCAAGAATATTGATTCTGGAGTCAAAGGACCCGAGTTCAAATCCTCACCTCTGATACATACTACAGCAAGGTGGCGCAGTGTATAGAGTGCTGGGCCTGGGGTCAGGAAGACCTGAATTCAAATCTGACCTCAGACGCTTACCGGCTGTGTGACCCTGGACAAGTCACTTAAATTGTGTCCGCCTCTGTTTCCTCAACTGTACCCCAGGGATAATAACAGCACCTCCCTCCCAGGGTTGTTGTGAGAACCAAAGGAGACCATATTTGCACACTGGGCACAGCACAGCATCTGGCCCATTGTGGGAGTTCAATAAATGCTTGCTCCCCTCTTTGTGACTTGGCCCACCTCCCTGGGCCTCAGTTTCTTCATCTGTACAATGAGGGCATCAGCTGAGCTGGCTCTGAAGCCAGGTGCATTCCCACGGTGGGTTCTGAATAAACACTTCCTGAGCGTCTGTTCCTGTGAATCAGACCCAGCACATGATGACGATGCTGGGGTTTCTCCCTCACACCTCCAGGTCACACACAGAGTGGGGTGCCGTCACTCACTGGGTCTGCCCCGAGGCCGACCCACACCAACGTGCATGAAACGGGCCCTCCCCTCTAGGGACGGGCCCCTCAGACTGACGAGGCATGGCTTCCAGGGGCTAGAAAGGTGCCTGCCTTCCTCAGGCTAAGCTGGCTCAGAGGGGATGGCCAGGATGAGCCGTGGGGCAGGCCCAGGCTCCAGCCCTCCCAGACAGCCACACAAACACAAGTCCTATGGCACCTCCCTCTGTAGTCAGGCCCAGTAGGAAGAGCTGCCCGCGATGGAGAAGGGGCCAGCCCAGGCCTTGGGTCTACCCACCTCCAGACAGGGCGTCTTATCTTCAGGGGTTTATCCACTCTTCTGTCAATTGGGCAGAAGCTCACCCGCCACCTGTCCTAATTTCCTCCTCCTCAGCTCTGTTGAGAGTCCTTGCTATGGGTCTGGAGGGGGTGGTACAATTGCTCCCAGTGAGGGACTGACATGTACAAAAGCCTCATAAATGATAAAGCTGCAGGGTCTCTGGTGCGATTGCCCAAACAGCAGATCAGCCAACAGATGTCGACTGTGGGCACTGCCAAGCACAGGTGGGGGCCCTCTGTTCCCCCCCCCCCCATTGCTTCTGCTCTCTCCTGAGGGCCCAGCCCACCCAGTCAGCCTGACTTGATGAGCTGGCCTCTCTGCTCAGATGGGCAGGACACACACTGTGGGCATGGGCGGCTAGAGCTCTGGGATCGTCCCCAGGGCAGTGATGGGGGGTGCAGTTCCCACTGGCCAGGTGCGATGAGTCCAGGGTCCTACCCACACCTGCTGGTCTGGATAGAAACAAGTGAAAGCAGAGAGCATGGAGGGGACAGATGCCAGAATGCCGCTGGGGAGAGGGGGCACTGGGTGGGGCTCCCAGAATCCGCCAGTCCTGACGGGACAGGTAGGAGGAGCTCTGTCATTGGTCCAACGGCTCATCAACAGCCCAGGGGGGCCCAGAGGCCCATCACTAATCTGCTTTGTGGCAGTCTCATGTAACTCCATGCCCGGGCTGGGCCGGCCTGATGCCCTTCTCTGCCAGCCTCCTCCCCAGCTCCAGGTAGCGCTCAGGGGACTCAGTTTTCACATCCATAAAATGGCAACGCTGCTGCTGCCGCCTCGGAGGCTGCTGTGTCAGACAGACTTGAAGCGGGGGCAGGGGTGACAGTCCATGGTGTCTGAAGGACCAAGCCTGTTGTCCTTCAGTCTCCTTCCAGGGCAGCAGCGCTAAAAGACAACCCGCCATCTTCCTACCCAGGCAGGAAGTCTGACACTTTGGGGGGAGTCCATTCCTCCTTTCCCCAAAACAAAAGCAACCTTCCCAAACAGACCTGGGGTCCCCTTCTCGCGGCCCCTCCTGGACCGGACAACCCTCAGGATAAAAACCATCTATCCCAGAAAGGCCGCTGAGTCCTATCGGTGACCTGTGGCTAATTCTGAGGCAGGGGCCACCCAAGGGAAAGGTGCCAATTGCTTCTTCTTTCTGCAGACAGTGTGGTTTTCCTGGAAATCCTTTCTTTTCACATCATTTCCAAATATGTTGCTTCCCTCCCCCACCCAGAGAGCTTTCCCTTCCAATAGGCAGGTCAGCCACGCAGGAAACACCAACGTGGGCTAAGCCGGAGAGTGTAGGCAACATTCCACACCCAGAGCCCCCCACCTCCTACAAACAGCTCTTTGTTAAACAAGCAAATAAACAGAAACGAACCACGGAGATGTTACTTTAAATAGAAAACAGCAACAACAACAACCCTAAACCAGTGTTTAGGGACTTCATACCTCCACTCCAAATTCAGCAAGGTGTTGAGCAAAGAGGCTCACCACATGTGCACCAATGAATACTTAGCGTGTCTCTAATTCATGGCAGTGGGTGTCGACATTAAGAATGCATTATCTCTAATGCGGAACACGCGTTGGGTGAAAATGATCAAACACCTGAAGGGGATCCCCGAAGCCAGCCAGGAAGATCTCCTCGTTCCGGCCTGGAAATCGGCTTACGGTTCATTGCTCCGAGTTCCGAACTGCTAAAGTGGCTGTGTCCGGCGCAGGGGGTGTTTCCCAGCAGCCTCCTGTCCTGAGAGCGGCAGCTGGGGTCGTGGTGGGGGAGTGGGGGGGGGACGCTGCTCCCTGGGTCCTGGCTAAGGAGAGCAGTAACAGCGAGGATGAGGATGAGAAGGACCGCCACCAGTGTTTACGAGGTGTTGCACGGTTTGGTATCACCTCCTCTTCCAGAAGAGATCTGACCCAGAACATCTCAGGCGCTGCTCACGAGAAGGAGCAACCGGGGAGCTTCAATCTTTGCAGCTCCGGCTGTTGTCACATGGGGGTGTTTGTCCCCAGAAGGACCCCCCCGGAGCCTGTTCTATCTCCCCCACTCTAAAGGAAGAAATGGCTGCCGGGGCCTGTCACCAGCTCCCTGGGACGAAGCCGTGGAAGGTAAGAACCCCAGAACTGGAGGCCAACCTGTACATAGAAGGAGTCCCTACTCTGTGACGCCCAGAAGGTCCAGCATCTGGGTGAAGACCTAGAGAGGGAGCCGGCCACGTCCCTGGAGAAGGAGTAGGCCACGTCCCTGGAGAGGAAGCCCCTTCCACACCAGCTGACTCTGGTGGTTGGGAAAATGTTCTTATACTAGGTCCAAAAATGTCTCTTTGTGACTTCCCCAAATTACTCCTAGATACGGGTTCAAATCTCACCTCTAATGCTCACTACCTGTGTGAGCACAGACAAATCCCATCACCACCCTGGGCCTCAACTTCCACAACTGTAAAATGAGGAGGGTGGTACACACAGTCTCTCAAGCCCCTTCTAACTCAAACCTAGGGTCCTAAGCAACAGGACAAAGCTGATCCCTTCTCCACAGGACCACCCTGAGTCTTCTCTCCAGGCTGAACCCTCCTGGTTCCTAAATAGATGACAAGAGCAAACACCTGAAAGCAGGTATCACGTCTCCTCCCCTCCAACCTTCTCATCCAGGCTAACCATCCCCCCCGTTCTAATGGTAACAAACATAACTGTCTATAAAGCTTTCAGATTGCATTGCCAAGCACTGATCCTCCCAGCAATATAATGGAGTAAGTGCTACTATTACCTACATTTTACAAATGAAGAAACTGAGGCTCAGATACACAGCCTTCCCAAGGTCAAATAGGCAGTGTCTGAAGCAGGATTTGAACACAGGTCTTCCTGACTTTCAGCCTACTGCTCTCTTCAGCAAGCCACCGAGCTGCTCTCTCCTCATATGACACAGACTCAAGGCTCTTCGCCATCTTGGCTGCCACCCTCTGAAGACCCTCTAGCTCATCAACTTGTTTCTTACCTTGTGGCATACAAGCAAATTATTTCCAGATACAAAACAAACAATGAAATCATCCAGCCCTCAAGAAGCTTATACTCAGAGCTCTGCAGATACAGCTGATACAGAGATAAGCAAGGAAATGCCTGTTGAATGGGCCAAGGGTTAACACGCTGCCTCAGATCTCACCTAGAAGGAAGGTGGATCTAACCAGAGGAACATCCTTGGGCCGCTATCCCCGAGTCCATCCTGCACTTTTCCTCTTGGTTTCTCTCCTCTCACTAGCACAGCATGTGTGGACACCAGGCTTGCGTGCCCAGTGGATCACCTCTCTGGGGAGATGGTCCTCAGAGTTTCCCAGTCCTTCTCCCCTTTCCTCCCCTCACAGGCAGGGCTCTCGAACGAGGGAACACATGGAGGCAAAGCCCTGATGAGTGAATGGGGAAATCCAAGGCCTAGCGACCCAATTCCCGGCTGCCACAGTTACAGAAGCCAGCTACATCTTATTTATAACTCGTTTAAACTTCCAATGTTGAGGCCGCCCAATGGCCGCGGCAAAGGTCGAGAGAAAAATGACGGGCCTGGACATTTCTTCCAAACATCCTCAGGAGGAGTGTTTGGCACTAGGTCTCCCTTTGCTGAGGGAGCATGAGAATGGCCACGGCCACAGAGACGTTTTCAGATCAAATCTATTTTTGTTTTTTAAGACATCTGTGTCCTGTTTTGGCTCAAAGCTCTAAGCTATAAAGGAAAGAAAAAATACTTGTAAATGTGGAATAAAAGCTATCTGCCAAAATAAAAACTGGCCTTGAGACGTCTGTACCACACATTCGGGGTGGGGGGCTGAGAGCCAGTGGGGTGGCTTGGATGGGGAAATGGGAACTGGGTAATGAGAGCCCTGAGCCCCAAAAGACAGGGTGGTCTGTTCATCAGGTGCTGTGCAACTCAATTCAAATCACGCATTCGCTCAACACACATTCGGGAAGACTCTTCTGTGCAGAGGGCCCCCTTTAATGTGCCACAGACACAGGAAGTTCACCTATGTCATCGAACTCGGCCTGGCAGCTCAAGGGCATGTCCAGGATACTTGCATGTGTTCTAAGCTCTCTCTGCCAAAGGCTAATGCCCAATAATCCTAAGATTGAGCTGGGGATGGAACTTTTAGCAGCCACCTCACCGAGTACGGAGAAGGAAAGTCCAGAGAGCAGGGAAGGATGAGCTCGCCATCAGCCTGGTTTTAAGTAGCAGAGCCAGAACTGAAACTCAGGTCCTCAGCCTCCAAATCCAGGCTTTCTCCATGACCGCAGGGCGGTCTAATTAGGGAATGACAAGTCCATGCCCTTGTCTCTAGATAAGCCCAAACCACCGGCAAACCCATCAGGAACGTCCAGATTCTATCTCCATGCTTTTTGACATCAACCACAAAAAAACCTGCCATAGTCCTGTACTTCCAGAAAGGCCTTCCCTCCTTGGCTCCCACGAGTGTAAAGATTTCTATGCAAATGACTAAGACACACACACACACACACACACACACACACACACACACACACATGTAGATATACACATGCACAAGCATGTGCACCTGTGGGTATGTATACGTGTGTGCAGTATATGTACACATGTGAGTATGCATGTACCTGCATGAACACATGGACATGTGTGTATGATGTGAGTAGATGTACATACATGCATGAATGTATACGCAGACGCATACATGGATGTATTTGCATGTGTGGTTATATATACATGTTTTATGTACGCGTGGATATCTGTGGATATCTGTGAGTATATATAGATGCCTGCATGTATTATGAATATATACATGCACAGGGTATGTATAATCTATGTCCACAAAGAATATATATATGGAGAACTGATGTGGAGAGGAGAGACTAGGGCTAGAGGTAGACACAAATAAGCACATACATACCTGTACACACACAGAGTATAGAGAGAATATACGTACATATATGCACGTGTGTATACACAGGCATTTGTCTTAATGCAGGTGCATATATACATGCACACACACATAGGTATATACATGTACCTATGTGTGTGTGTATATATATATATATGTAAAAAAGACATCTCAAACTCAGCATGCCCCAAACTGTACCTATGTGTGTATATATGTAGAT
>NW_020951131.1:3410923-3462335 GCF_900497805.2 Vombatus ursinus
TAAAAAGACATCTCAAACTCAGCACGCCCCAAACTGTACCTATGTGTATATATAGATAGATAGATAGATAGATATAGATATGGATATAGATATATATACATAAAAAGACATCTCAAACTCAGCATGCCCCAAACTGAACTCGTTTTCTTTGCCCCCTTTTTTCTTCCAGATCTCCTTATTTCTGTTGAAGGCTCTGCTGCTATCTGAGTTTCCAAGGTGTGGAACCACCACGGGATCCTGGGCGTCTTGCCCGCCTTCTGCCTTCTCCCAGGGTCTTGTCAGTTGCCAGATCTTCCCGTTTCTCCCTTCACAACATGTCTCCTGCATTGACCTCTTGTCTCCCCTCACAGCTATCACTGTGATCCAGGATATCTTACCTCTCCCCTAGACACTGCAGCAGCCTCCTACCTGGCCTCTCTCCCTCAAATCTCCCCCCACCTCCAGGCCACCCAACAAACTGCTGCCAAAGTAATTTTCCTACAGCACAAATCTGACTGTGTCACTCCCCTTCTCAATCACCGCTGGTGGCTCCCTATTGCCTCTAGCATCAAATATAAACTCTGCTTAGCATTTAAAGTCCCATACCTCTCATTTACAGAGACCACTGTGGGGTGCCATAGTGCACAGAGTGCTAGGTGGGGTGTCAACAAGACTTGAGTTCAAATCTAGCCTCAGATATTGCTTAACTGTGTGACCCTGGGCAAGTCACTTCACTGCTGCCTGCCTCAGTTTCCTCATCTGTACAATGGGGATAATAATAGCCCCTACCTCCCACAGTTGTTACAAGAATCCAATGAGAAAATAATTGTAAAGTGCTCAGCATAGTGCCTGGCACATAGTAGGTGTTTAATAAATATTTCCTCCCAAAAGCACAAAGGTGGGACCAGAAGAGGCCTGCACGCTTGGCAACCTCCATGGGCTCTTGGGCACCCACAGACCATTAGGCCCAGCAGATGATAGCATCATGGACTGAGAGCCAGATAGGCCTTGGGAGGCCATTGGACCCCCCATGTCACCACTCAGGAAGCTGAAGCCCAGAACTTGAGTGACTTACCCAAGGTCACACAGGCGGGAAGAGTGTTGACAGAGGATTTGAACCCAGGTCTTAAAATATTCTTTCTCCTAATCTCCACCCATGGCTGTGAGTGCCAGGGGAATCAGGAAAGGCCTTTTATAGGGGCAGGGGGTGGTCTTTGAATTGAACCTTGAAGGCTCTAGGCTTTCATGAGTGGAAGTGAGGAGGTGGGACATGCCCAGTCTGTGCAAAGGGAGAAGCAAACAGGCCAGTCTGGATGAAATGCCAGGTGTGTGAGGGATGATACAAGTCTAACCATGATATCAGGACACCAAGCAACATGACCATCGATGGCAAGCCACTGATACTCCCCATAAAAGGAAAAACAGCCGCGAGCACAAAGTATCCACAGTGGGTTAAGCAAACGCCTGGCTGCCTTCTGAGAAAGGCTGCCCCTAACACAGACTTGCTGGGCTGTCTTGGTGAAGACTGCCAATGCTGTACAAAAGCATCCTAATTAGGCATACTTCATTATAACAATATTACGTGCTCCAGGAGGCAGGAGACCCGGCTTCCAGCTTGAGCTCAGCCACTAACCAGCTGTGGCACCCTGGGCAAACTCTCTGAACCTCAGTCTCCTTGTTTGTAAAATGCCAGGGTTGGAGAATACCTAAGGTCCCTTTCACCCCTGGGAAGTCAAGGAACCTGGGCCTATCTACAACTCTCTGGGATTTGAAGTTCTGATGCTAGGCTCTGAATATGCTGCACAGATCCTCTACCCACCCCCAGCACTTCTGGCTTCTCTTGAGAATCTGCTGACTTTCTTATCATTACCGACTTTTTAATTGAGTGCTGATATTGCCGATGAAAGACACCACAGCTGTTTTAGAAATGAGGCAGGCAAGGCCGTCTCTCCCCCAGTTTCCCCCCCCCCCCCCCCGATTTGTCTTCATAATTATAGAATTGAGGGTCTTGGAATGATAGAGGCACCACCCTTTCTCACGTTGTCAAGAGGCTGAGAACCTCCCCCCCGACCCCGGGAGGGCTTCACTGCTGAAGCCGCTGAGGACTCTTCCTCTCCGGGGCCCAGCTCGTCTGACACATAAGTGAATGGCATGCCTCAGTCACTCTGAAATGGCGCTTTTCTCTTGACTCATTCCAACATCTCACAGACTCAGGTTGGGCAATGGAGGCTGTTGAGGTCATCTCTGGACTGCTCTCTCTTTCTGCCGTTGAGCACTGAGTACGGAACCTTTCCTGAGCCCTGATCCACATGCTTCCGTCTATCTCCCACTCTGATCTAGTAACACGGGTGAAATCTCAGCCCTTTGTCTATGGTCTGAGATGAAGTCAGAGTTTAAAATCAGAAACTTTTTGTGAGAACCAAAAATCCCCTCCCACCTCCACCCCTCAATTAGACACCAACTTTGATGAAATGCAGATTTCCTGCTAAAAGAAAATCTTTCACTTAAAAGGGTGCAATCAAAGACAAAATTTCAGCTGATTAAATTAAGAACATATAATACATTCTAGCTCAAGAAATGTGAATTAGATACATTGTAACTTTTTAATCATCCACGGCTCTAGGCCCTTCCTTAGTATCTTGTGATCAGTGGTGATTTAACTTCAGTGCAATCCCAGGAGTCAGCCTATGAGCCAGAAAGACCTGAGAGGGTTCAAATTCCATCCCTGCCCCATCCTGGCTGGGTAAACCTGAGCAAATTTAACCTCTCAGTGCTTGAGGCAGGGCGCTAAGACAATGATGTGGAGAAGGTGGCAGAGGGAAACCCCTCATCTGGGAGCTCCCCATCCCAGTGAAATCACAAGTCCAGTGAAAGCACCTACTATGTGCCAGACCCTGTCCTAGGTGCTGAGGCGACAAAAACAAAAAATAAACAGACCATAAAGTGAGGGGGGTTGGCTAGATGACCTCAGAATTTGGTGACATTTCTGGATGATACTCTACTGGGGGAAAGCAATGTGGAACCAATTCGGTAAAAACACAAAATAAAGTCATTTGAGGAGGGGGCACTAACCACTGGAGAAATCATGGAAGGCCTCTAGGAGGAAGTGTCCCTTCAGCTAAGCCCTGAAGGAGTCTGGGGCTTCCATGAGCAGAGGTGAGGTGGGAAAGCATTTCTAAAATGCAGAAACAGGCCATTCAAGGGTATAGAACAGGGAAAGAACATCTTAGACGGGGAACAGCAAGATGACCAGCATGAGTGGAATGGCGGATGCACAAAGGGGAGGAAGGGGAAATCAGCCTGCACAGGGCGGCTGGAGCCAGGCTGTGAAAGACCTTACAGGCTGGACAGAGGAGTCTGTGTTTGACTCGAGAGACCATAGGGAGCCATTCAAGCCTCCTGAGCAGAGGAATGACTCAGTCAGCCTTGGCCTTTAGCAACACCAATATGGAGGAGGGGTGAGGCTGGAAGTCTAGAGGCCACTGGGCTAGTCCAGGGGACAGAGGATGAGGGTCTGGATAAAGGCTGTTGTGGTGTAAAGGTCGAGATGTTATGGAGACAGAGTCAATGAGACTTGGGAACAGACTGGACGTGTAGGCATCGAGAGGGAGTCAGAAGCCAAGGATGACTTTGAAATTTGAAATGACAAACCTGGGTGACCAGAGGGATAGTGACATTCTCAGCAGAAAGGGGACATGAGGAAGAGGAGGAAAAGAGGGTTCGTCGGGACAAATGATTAGTTCTATTTTGGACGTACTGAAGTAGGGCTCCCTACAGGACATCAGGAGAGAGAGATGTGGGCTGAGTATACAGATTTAGGAGTCATGTGCATAGAAGAAACATTTGAACTTATGAGAGTGCAGAGAAAGACGGGGGTCTAAGGTTACCTTTGTGAAATGGAAGGAAATACTAAATAGCAAACACTTAAAAATAGAAGGAGAAGGCTGTCAATACTCCATTATCAGAATGTGACAAATCTAGGAATAAGATGAAGGATAAAGAAATCAGAGACATGGTCTGTTTATTAAATAATATAGAAATTACAGAGTAATTATAAATAATATAGAAATAACATAGAAATTACATGGAAATTAGTATAGAAATAATATGGAAATAACAGAAATAAATGGAGAAATAACGCAGGAATTAATACAAAAATAACAGAAATTAATGTAGAAAAAATATGGAAAGAACATAGAATATATAAATAAAAGAAATTAATACAGAAATGACATAGAACTAACAGAAATTAACATAGAAATAACAAGAAATTAACAGAGAAATAACAGAATACAGAACTTAATATAGAAATAATATGGAAATAACAGAGATTAATATGGAAAGAATCTATAAATAACATAGAAAGAATTAAATAGGAAAAGCAGTAATCCATCTTCTTTGTGAGTGAAGAAGGTGGCCCCTAAGCTGGGCCTTCCAGGAACAGAAGGATTCCAGGAGAGAAGGAGGACAGGAGGGATGAGGTGCAAACACCTGGAGGCAGGAGACTGACTCTCCAGTTAGTTAGTGATGCGTTTGGACAGAAAACACAGTGGAATGTGTGAAGCCAGACAAAGCCGGAGGAGGAGGGCTGTAGGTGTCAGGCTTCATTGCAGAGGCAATGAGGAGTCACAGAATCCCTTTGAACTCAGAGTGACAGGGTCGGGCCGTGCCTGGAGAAGATGACCTTGACGAGAAGACCCACGAGGAGGAGGCTGGTGAGAGGCAACCCCTAAGCCGGGCTCTTTCCCATCTGAGCGGAAGGGCAGCCGGTTCAAGCTGGCCTTGTACTCTTAGCAAATGACTGAGAACTATCATCCTAGAACCGAAGCATCAGAAGGGCCTCTCCGCGCCTGGCCAAGCCGTCATCCGCGGCTAGAGCGATGCTCCTAAAGCACAGACCTGGCCACACCAGTCCCCTGCTCACGATATGCTCCCTATTCCTTCTGGGGTCCAACATACACTCTTCTAGTTAGGACTCCAAGCTCTTCACCGCTGGCTCCTTTCCAAGGGCTTTGTATACACGTCTCTCCTCTGGGCACCCTAGGATCCAGCCAGAATGGCCTCCTGATGTTTCTCCCCCACCCCAGGCCTTTGCATTGGCCGTGCCCCCTGCCTGGACCACCATTCTTCCTGAAGTCCCTGGAATCCTTGGCTTCCTTCAAAGCTCATGTGTCACCTTCTGCAGAGGCCTCTCCAAGTGCCCCCTGTTCCAATGCCTTCCCCTCTAAGGCTGCCTTCGATCCACTTGGTATGGATCCCATGTACTTGTATACGAACATGCTTGCCCACTCCCCTTTTCAGCACCTTGTACAAAACAGATGCTCAATAATCCTTGGAGATCGACTGGTTGATTAGAGAGAGGACAGACAGTATGGTATAATGGAAAGAAAGTGGCATTTGCGGTCAGAGGCCCTGGATGTGAATCTCAACTATGATCCTGAGCAAATGACGTGACCCTTTGGGCCTCAGTTTATATGTCTGTAAAATGGAGGTACTAGTCTCTCTAAATCTATGTGACCCTTTTTAAAAAAAATTATTTATTTTTAATTTCCAAATTCACTTCCCTAAGTTTTTGGGTTTTCAATTTTCTCCCCCTTCCTTCCCTCCCAATCTGATATAGGCTCTACATATACATTCCTATTAAACATATTTTCACATTGGTCATGTTGTAAAGAAGTATTAGAACCAATGGGAGAAACCACGAGAAAGAAGCAACAAAACAAAAAAACAACAAAAAAGAGAGCAAATAGCACGCTTCGATCTGCATTCAGACTCCATAATTCTTTCTCTGGACGTCCCTTGGAGGTGTCTTGGATCATGCACTGCTGAGAAGATCCAGATCTCTCAAAGTCAGTCGTCACACAGTGTAGCTGTTACTGTGGACAACGTTCTCCTGGTTCTGCTCACTCCCACGTACGAATGAACGGCGTTGCAGAAGACGTCATGACCCACACTGGTAGAGAGTTTCCTCGTCGGAGAGCACCCTCCGCTGTTGTGGTTACAGTCACGTCCAACTCTTTGTGACCCCATTTTGGGGTGGACAGTTCTTGACAAAGGTACTGGAGGAGTTTGCCATTTCCTTCTCCAGCTCATTTTGCAGATGAGGAAACTCAAGCAAACAGGGTGAAGTGACTTGCCCAGGGTCACTCTGTTTCAGTGTCTGAGACGGGATTTGAACTCAGGAAGCTGAGTCTTCCTGACTCCAAGCCCAGCGCTCTATGCACTATGTCACCCCTAGCTGCCCCAAGGAAACTATACCAATGAACTGAAAGACCATCTAGTAATCAGGAGCAGTGGAGATTGAACGGGTCCTCAGTGGCCCATCTACAGCTGGCCTGTCCCTACCTCCGTTACAGTAACAGTAGAGGACACGCTGATGTCCCAACAACAGCTCCTAGGGACCAAATGCCGAGCAGGACCCAAACCCTCCCCCCTCCCATGCTCCTATGGTCATGGTCTGATAGTACAGAGTTTGAGCTGGGTGAGCTGCTCATCTCCCTTCCTCCTGGGGAACCCGGAGCTGCTCTTTAGAGGAGAGCAAGATAATGGGGCCCCAAAGAGAAATGTGATCCCCAAGGCCATGTGGGATGGGATAAGTACCTTATGGCCATTTCTAAACAGGCTGAAACTAGGGCCACAGTCAACAAGCACTGAGCACCTACTATGTGCCAGGCACTGCCCTGTGTACTAGACACAGAGCCTGAGCGCCTACTATGTGCCAGGTACTGCACTGTGTACTAGTTAGAGCCTGAATACCTACTATGTGCCAGGCATTGTCCTGTGTACTAAATACAGAGCCTGAGCACCTACTACATGCCAGGCACTGCCCTGTGTACTAGATAGAGTCTGAGCACCTACTATGTGCCAGGCACTGCCCTGTGTACTAGATACTGAGCCTAAACACCTACCATGTGCCAGGCATTGCCCTGTGTACTAGATACAAAGAATCCTCAAGGGACTCACAGGCTAACGGGAGAGACAATCTACAAACAACTCTGTACAAAGAAGATAGAGCAGAGCCAGACAACCTCCTTCAGGGCTTTGTTTTGTGGGGATCAGAGGGGAGGGCAGAGGGCAGGTTCCTCGGGGCAGGGTCACCAGCTCTCCCCGAGCTTCTGCCTTGCCTTCCCAGAGGCATGTCAGCTATGGTGAAGAAGGGAAGGCTGGCCAGGGGATGGTGTGGCATAGCTCAGATGGCCTGGGGTCCCTTTCAACTCTCAGATGACTGTTCCCTGCTCTTCCCCCTAAACCACGAAGAGGTTCCAACCTCTCTAGAGGAATTAGGACTCTTAGCAAATTTGGGGGCTTGAGGGCCTCAATTTCAGCATTTGTCAGAGGATCCCCTTTACCAGGTGAGACGTATTACACCAAGGAAAACTAAAAATAGAACTAGATTGAGGAGGGGGGAGCCTGGGCTCACCCAGACACCGCAGACTCTCATCATCAGCTCTGAAGGCCAGTTTAAAGGATATTCCAGTAATTACGAGTTTTTTTAAATGTTAATTATGGTGGACTTAATTAGCTAAGAACCTACTGATCTATGGATTATATTAGGTTTATAAGTGTAATTACCTTAACAGGCATATGGATTACAATTACATTCCAATTAGACCCCAAACATACAGAATATAAATTAGCCAAGAGGAGATCTGCTAATTCTTCAGGGTCATGCCATTAAAATCTTTGCTTAAGAGGACCTTTCAACTGTGAGCTCCCATTCAGCAAGCAAAGAATGGGCCTGGCATCTCAAAGAAGACATCAGAGGCCTTTGTGCTCCAAGCCAGCTCAGGGTGCCGCACGCCAGGCCGGGGAGGCCCGGTGCAGGGAGACCAGCGTTCCCCAGCTCCTCCAAGCCTGAGCCGAAGCCGCAGCGGCTGCCAAGAGTCCTCACCCGAGACGCATGGGGAGGGGACTTCTGGGACTGAGGCTGCTCCACTCCTCTCTAACAACAGCCTGCCCAGTGCCCTCTGAGTCTGCCTTCAAGGATATCAGGGCATTCAGCACACGATTAATTATAATGCCCATTCCTGCAAGGCACAAATTATTATTCCATTCTTATCAATCAAGAGTGGTGGTGAATATTATTATAATCCCCTTTTCTAGCTGAAGAGACTAAGCCAGGGGATGGAAGAAAAGAAGGGGAGGGGTGGAGAGGAGAAAGGAAGAGGAGAGGGATAAGGGGGAAACGGAGAAAAGAAAGGAAGAGAAAAGAAGACAAAAATCTGGAGGAGAGACACCTGAGTGGGCATTCCATAAGAATGTTACCTCCAAAACAGCAGCCGCTGCCCCTTCTATGAAATTCTGGGGTTTACAAAGCCCTTCCCCATAACACCCGGCTGGTGGGTAGCACCCACTTTACAGATGAGAAAACTGAAGCTCTTTTTTCAGCAGGCACTTGCCCAAGGTCACACACTGGCCTGTGTCTGAGCCAGGATTTGGACCCGAGTCTTCCATCTCCAAACCCAGTGAGCCCACCACACTCCTGGCTGCTACTTCCAACATGGGGAGGGGGCTGAGAATCTACAAGACAGGCCCTGGCTCACCAGCGATTGGGATGAGGGACAGTGACAAGATGGTGGCTTCTTTCTGTTATAAAGTATTAGATTAGAGCCTGAGAGCCAGGAGGTACCTCAGAGACCATCTCGTCCAACCTTTTCATTTAACAGAGGAGGAAATGGAGATGCGAGGAGGCTAACTGGCCCCAAGTTACACTGGGATTAAGTGGCAATGCCTGGATCTGAACCCAGGCCCTCTACTTCAAATCCAGAAAGCTTTCCAGTGCACCATAATGCCTTCAAAATAATTCTCATAGACAGCCTCCAGCACAGGCCACTCGAGTATGGCTGGAGACCTTCTGGTACCAGGCACTATCATAGAAGCCACCGCAGATCCTTTTTTTTTTTTTTAAACTTCCACACTCACAGTCAACTTTCTTATTCTCGAGCATGTTAGGATGCAAAGTGTATTTTTCCCTTCATTGAATAGTTCACATGAGAATGAGATTCAAGTATTAAATGCTCCCCCATTCTCCTTCCTTATAGACCTGTGAATTATGTGAGATCATTTTCCCTATCATTCCTCTTACTTCTACCCATGCCCCTCACAGTGGATTACTTTTCCCATCCTGTTCCATTTTTCTTTTAAGATCATCAAAATATAACATCCAGTCCAAAGTTCTTCAGTTAGACTCCCTCTCTAGCCCCTGATGGTGACAGGGTTCTGAAGGGATATATATATATATATATATATATATATATAGATAGATAGATAGATAGATAGATAGATAGATAGATAGATAGATAGATATAGATATATAGATATATAGATATAGATATAGATATAGATATTATCTCCTCATATTAGAATGAAAAGAGTTTTCCTTATTTAGTCCCTTATAATTGATAGTTCATGTCTATTTTTCTGTGCTTCTCTTGACTCCCTTGTTTGCACTTCAAAGTTTCTATGCAGCTCTAATGTTTTCATCAGGAACGCTTATTAGTCTTCTATTTCATTAAAAATCTATTTCACCCCTATAGAATTATACTTAGGGAGGTTATTCTTGCCTGCAAGTCCATATCTTTTGCCTTTTGCAATACTGTATTCCAGGCTCTCCACCCCTTCATTTTAGTGGCTGCTAAGTCCTGTGTAATCCCAATTGTGGCTTCCCAGTACTTTAATTCTTTATTTCTGGCTGCCGGCAGTTTTTTTTTCTTTGACTCAGAAGCTCTGGATTTTGGCTACAATATTCCTGGGAATACTTATTTTGAGGTTTCCTTCAGGAGGTGATGGGTGAGTTATCTGCATTTCCACTTTGCTCTCTGGTTCTAAGAGATCTGGAAGCAGTTCTGTACCCAATGCTCCAGTCTACTCTCCTCCCCTTCTTGTCATTTCTTCCATACTATGACTGTACTGACTTGCCCAATTCCTAACACCCCCCCCAAATTTCTGGACCTCCCTTCTTTCCCAACAGTGCTTTAAAATCTCACTCCCACATCCTTAAGTGTCCTCTCTGGACCTCTGGAGAGGTCTTGCTATCCTCTCTACCACACAGAGCATCATCAATTCAATTCAACTTGATTCAACGAGCTCTTAATTAATCCTACTCTGTCCCAGGGACGGTGCTAGGCACTGAGGATACAAATTAAAAGTGAGACAGTATCTTCCCTCAAGAAGCTTACTCACTATTGGGGGGAAACCAAGACATGTGTACATAATCAAAACCAAACTATATACAAAGTATGTGCATCTGCATCAGTTCCTACAGGTCTCCCCACACTTTCTGAAATTCTTATTTGCTATTTCTTATACTACAACAATATTTAATTACATTCATGTAACACAATTTATTTAGTGCTTCCTTTTGTCCAGGTCTTTGCTACCATGAAAAGTGATGCTTTGGATATTTTGACACACACAGGACCTTTCTCTAATCTCCTTGTCATGTGTGTGCCCAGAATTAGAATCTCTGGGTCAAAAGATATAGACATTTTAGTGATGACAACATAGAGGGCCACAGAGACAATTAAATGCAACCCCCTCAGTCTACAGATGAGAAAACTGATGCCAAGGGAGGGTAAGTGACTTCCCCAGGGTCACGCAGTAAGTGTCTGAGGTAGAATTTCAACTCCAAGGAAACAACAATCATGCCATCTGCCAATCAAGCGAGCTTGTCTCCTTTCAGTCAAAGTATATGGTTTCCCTTCATCTTATTCCTGTTACTAGCAATTCTAGAACTATGCAAAATATAATGGTGGGAAGAGGTGGCACCCTTGCTTTATTCCTGGATTTATTAGGAAAGTTTCTAATATTTTCCCCTCGCAAGTAAAGCTAGCTTTTGGTTTAGACATAAACTTTTTATCATTTTAAATAATGGCCTCCTGTACCTATGTTTGTAGCATAGATGAGTGTTATACTTTGTCATAGGCTTTCTCAGTCCCTACTGAGATGATTATATATATTCCAAAGGTTCAGCAGAGTTTTGTTTTTAATATGATTAATTATTTTTCCTAATGCTGAACTATGAGTCCCTGGTGGAAATCCAACTTTGTTGCAGTGAATAATTTTTTAATAAGGTGAATAATATGTCACTGCAGTCTTTTTGCTAGGGTTTTATTTACAGATTTCCCACTGGTATTCTTTAGTCCTCTTTGCCTTATCCCAGGAAATCTTATTTTAAAAACAAAGGGCTACATGGCACAGAAACATTTCCAGAAACAGGACAACAAGGACCAGTCACAGGTGTCAGGAGTGCTCATTGTTTGAAGGAGAATGAGGAACCAGTTGTTTCTGGTTTGCAGGCAGAAGTTTAAGCCACTTAGGGTTTGCTCTTTTCCCTCAGGAGCTGCAACCGGAATGGTGGAGGGTGCTTTCTGCTCACTGCAGCCTTCTCCCTTCAGATCTGTGGCTGGCAGGCTGGCTTCATCGGGGTTGGGCTCTGATGAGGTAATGGAAAGATTCAAATCCAGGAGTCAGGAAACCGGAGGCTGGAACCTGACTTGGACACCTGGTAGCTGTGTGACTCTGGACAGGTCACTTAACCTCTCTGGTGTCCAGTCTCCTCATCTGTAAAGGGACTGATTGGGGAAGGCGATCTTCAGGGTCCCCTCCAGCTCTAAATCCTGGTATGCTATTGGGTGGCAAGGCCAGGTGCTATGATAAACATCTAGTTCAAACTGTTTATTTTACACATGGGGAAACCGAGGCACTCTGTTCCACTGCAGAACCATGGAATTAATTTTGCAAAAAAGTCTCCCTGCCACACTAGTATACTTTTGGTGGAATTGTGAGTTGGTCCAATCATTTCAAAAAATGAAGTGCAATTATGCTTTTACAAAAGTGACTAAAATGCCCAAACCTTTTGAACCAGATCTCCCAAAGCTGGGCTATATTCCAAGGAAGCCAGAGACAGAAAGGTCCCAGGTGTGCCAAGATGTTCGGAGCAGCACTTTTTGCGGGAGCGAAGAACCAGAAACAAAGCAGATGCTCGTGGACCGGGACAGGCGAACCCAATTGTGGTCCATGAGCGTAATGGTGTGCTGCTGTGCTGGAAGAAACAGTTACTGGGAGGAATTCACAGAAGCAGGAGAAGACATGTGGGAACTGAGGGCAGAAACAGGAAAACCACATACATCTCACTAACGCAAAATAAACAGAGAAACAACAAACCAAACTGAATTCTGTGCAATGCACGTGAGGGAGCCCGACCCCCGGGAAGAGCTGAGGAAACGTTCCCTCTTCCTCCACTGAAGAGTTGGAGGACCGGAGGTGTCAAACGGCATCTGCACTGTCCCACTGCTTGGTTTCACTCTACTGCTTTCTTCATACTTTTTTTTTAATTATTCCACTGCTAAGTTGGGGAAGGTGAAGGAGTGTGTTTGGAAATAAAGGTGTTGTTAAAAAAAAAAATCCAAAACCGAGATCAATAACAACTTTTTAATTAAAAGTTTTCGCCACGTGAAATGCCGGGTGTTATTTCGGGTCTTTTCTTCCAGCCCAGGCTGAGGGGGCTGTCTGTGACAACCAGGCCCACATTGTGCCTCCTTTTCCATTTAATAAATAACACCAAGTTGGCAGGTTCAGCCTCACACCTCAAAGAGCTTCTGGAGAAATGCAGCATTTAGTTGATCATTTATAGACCAAGAAATTGGGGACAAAGAGGAGTTTCCAGGAACTGACTTGCCCATTAAGACTAATTGCTCTTGGCAGTAGAAATGGGGCCTGGTCTGTGCCCAGTCTCCTTTGGGTTTTCTCTAAGAGATGCGGTGCTAAGTGCCCACCTAACAGGGAATCGGGAATCCGAGTCTGGGTTCCAGAGTCGCCACCCATCACCAGCTCCGTGGCTCTGGGCAAGTCCTTGCTTAATTTCTTTACTTTATGGATCCTATTTCCAAGTTCTGAAGGTGGATGATTTAGAAGCAAATTCGATCAAACATTTAAAGATTATCTAAATCCTATATTGAATTTAGGCTGGTCCTCTACCAACCAACTCAGGCATCACCCTCCTTTACAAAGCCTTCCCTGATGCCCAGAACTCACCCGGCCCTTTGTCCCCCCCACCCCCATGCACTTATGCAACATTAGGCATAAGAGTTATCTGTATTTCAATGACTGCAAATAGAAAGGAGGAGGAAATAAAACACACAGGACTCAACATTGCATTATTATGGCAACCACACTTGGTCCCAAAGCACAGGACTGAATGATGCATTATCACAACAACCAACCTGGGCCTTGGGGAAGAGAGAGAACGCGCACCTCCTCTCCTTCCTGGCAGAGGGGAGGACAATGGGTGTGGAATGCTGTAGATACTGTCAGACTCAATTGATCGATACGTTAGTTGTGCTGAACTTTTCCCTTCTTTTAAAAACTGTTACATGGGATGGTTTGCTAGATGTAAGGGAAGGGGGATATATATCTGGAAATGAAGGTGATATAAAAACAAAAGCTATCAATAAAGATTTAATTTTTTTAAAGTTATCTATCTTAAGAACTCTGATCAAAGTAAGGACAACTATAATTGCAGAGGCTAGGGAGGTGATAGGCTACGCAGGAAATGAGACATATTTTTGGACCATGACTAATGCGGCTATGTGTTTTATTTGTTACAAGAGTTTCATCTCTCTCCTTTTTTCTTTTCCAGTGGAAAGGGGCAAAGGAAAGGAAGAAATAGATTTTGGTTAATTTAAAAAAAATAAATTAAAAATAAAGAGTCAGGGGCAGCGAGGTGATGCAGTGGATTGAGTACTGGCCTTGGAGTCAGGAGGACCTGAGTTCAAATCTGGCCTCAGACACTTATTAGTTATGTGACCCTGGGCAAGTCACTTAAGCCCAATTGCCTCCCCACCCCGACCCCCAAAAAGAGTTATCTGTGTTGGCATCGTCTCCCCTCATAGCTCTATGGGAGCTCCATGAAGCAGAGCCCCTACCTTACCTAAATTCTGTATCTCCCCTTGCTTGTTAGAGCAGTCTACACACAGTGGACAGTTGATGAATGAATTACGAATGGAAGGTTGAAGCACAGTAAGAGGTGGACAAGCGAAGACAATGACAGGGTCCTCCCCTCACCCCAGCCCTGTCTTCTTTCCCAGAGGAGTTAAATCTAAGCTACTGCCAGTTACTTTACAGGAAAGCAAGAGTCATAATATCAGAATGGAAAAGATGGTAATGAGACCCAAGCATACTACCTGTGGGTGCTGCCTGGTCAGACCTTCCCTAGCTCTCAAGAACCAGCATGAAGCAGCTGAGATGGTATTAGTTCTGCAGAGGGCCTGGGTTCAAATCCCGGCTCTGCCATTTACTACCGAGTGGCCGTGGGTGAATCGCTGAATTTCTCTGGGGCATTAGCTTCCTCGTCTGGAAAATGAGTAGGCTGGGTTTTGTGTTTTCTCAGTTTCCTTCTGGATCTATGATAACCTGGTCCTATGTGAACCTCACCCCCTCTGGACAGCCTTCCCTGCTCCTGCGCTCCTCATCCCCAGTTAGATCCGATCAATAAGCCTCTGATGAGTTCCTATGGCACCTGCTGCTAATATGCTAACACGTGAGAAGTCATGTACATACAGCACTTTGCAAACCTTAAAGAATGCAGAAGTCTCCGATGTTACCAGCATCACCGAGTCTACCCCCTTCCTTTTCTAGAGGAGGAGGCTGAGGCCCAGAGAGGGAAAGGGCCCCAAGGAGGCTGGAGGACAGCTGGACAGACGACAGGACTGGGAGTCAGAACAACTTGTCTGAGCCTCAGCTGCCTTGCCTGTAAGCTAAGAAGGACCCCACAGTACCTACACCACCTGCCTCCCAGGGCTGACCTGAGGAAAGCACTTTGGAAACGGTGACACACTTAAGAACTGTGAGGCCGTGTCTCCGGGATCATTGCCCGAGGTCACACAAACAACCAAGCAACCAACACCTCTGAGACAAGTACAAAGGACGAAACAGTGCCTGCCCTCGAGGAGCTTACCTTCCAATGGGGGAGATAACAAGCATATATAAAAACACATAGAGCATAACTATAAAGCGAGTAAGTACAAAAACGTACAAAGTAGTTAAACACAAGGCAGTGGGGAGGGAAGACACAAGCAGGTGGGGAGATGAGGAAAGACTCCAGGCAGAAGACGGCAAAGCTGAGTCTTTTTTTTTTTTTGGCTAGGCAATGGGGTTAAGTGACTTGCCCAGGGTCACACAGCTAGTAAGTGTTATGTGTCTGAGGCCTGATTTGAACTCAGGTCCTCCTGAATCCAGGGCCGGTGCTCTATCCACTGTGCCACCAAGCTGTCCCAAAGCTGAGTCTTAAAGGAAGAGAGGGACTGAGGCAGAGGTAAGAAGGGAGGGCATGCCAGGCATGGGAGACAACCAGGCAAAGGCCCCATGATGGTACATGGAGAAGGAGGAACAGAGAGAAAGTCAGTTTGTTTGGATGGCCGAGTGTGGGGGAGGAGAAGAAATGTCCAGTGAAGTTGGACGGACAGATTGGGGCCAGGTTGTGGGGACCACATTCATCCCAGAGGCACTAGGGAGCCCTGAGTTGACTGAGCTGGGGCGTCATGTGGTCAGTTCTACCTTTAAGGAAACTTAGGTGGCCGCAGTGTGCAGGGTGGTCTGGAGCAGGGCAGGAAGACCAAGAAGACAGGTGCCCAGGGCCTACTATTCACCTGTGCTCTTGCTGACCGACTGCCTAAAGTGCGCACTGTGTGAGGGGAGGGAGAAAAGGTAAGATCTGGCGACCGACTGGACCCGCAGTCCTGAGCAGGGCTGAGGCCGGACAAGAGGCCTCCCAGCCTTCACCATGACACCATACGGCCTCTATTTTTGCGGCCCGTGGGGCTCCTCATCCATATTATTGGTAGAAAGTGAAACAGGAAGAAGTCCCCGTCCCCACAGTTTCTCTGCCCCAACAAATCACCCAGACAGAAAGGGAGTTGGCTGTGCCGCCGACACCCCATGGACAACAGAACCAGAGGCCACGAGGGCCACATTTTTTCCAGGTATCATTCCACAGGACATCCTAAAAGCCCAAATGAGTAAGGCGGATTCTTTCCCTCCCACTGGGCCCATTCACACACACCACACCTCCTAAGTAGTCCTTTGAGACTGTGGGATATGTGCAGATGGCTGATTAACAAACATCCTTAGTAACTGGTGTGCCAATCAACACAGCCCTTGGATGCAGCCACACCCCCGGGTGAAGCTTTTCTGCCCAAACCTGAGGCTGACCTTGCTCTCAGACCAGCTGAGAAGAGAGAGCCAATCTGGGCTCTCTGGGGCTCTGAAGGCTGGCTGGTGTGGCAGTCCTTTGGGTAAGTTTTAGCCTTCTTTCCCCCATATAAGTGTGTCTTCTTTGCCCCTAAAGGGAACTGTCCCTTACCACCCCAAAATTCAGTACAGTATCTTGCACCCCTACTGGCATGGCTCCATTCCTCTCACATGAGCACAGAACTGCCCTCATCCATCACCCTCAGAGGCCCTGGGGCAGGCGGGGGGGGACTTCATTCAAGCAGGAGGGCAGATGGAGGCCCGGACGGCCTGCCTGCCAGTCAGTGGCTGGACATCCTCTCTATGCCCAGATGTCCTCCCCAGGCAGAAAGAAGTCATGGAAGCAAAAACTAACTTCAACCACCAAATTCACAACTTTGTTCATGGCAACCAGGGTTTGAGAAACTCCAAAAAGAAAAGAAAGAGGTTCCCAGCCACTGGTCTGGCCCCAAGAAGGCATGGCTCCCTGAAAAAATATTCATCTTCACATGGGGGCCATGGAAGCCTGTGGATCAAGCTTCCAACAAGCAGTGTTAAACCACAAAGATCTCTCCTCTTCCAAGCGCCAATCCCAACCCAAGCAACTGGTGTCTGAAAACAGAAGTGGGAATTCTTTGTTATAGGGCTCCAAGAGTACTCAGAAGTCCTGGGGCGGGAATCCTGCCCCAGACCTAAGGCTTAATTAAAGTAGGGAAAACCTTCCTAACACCCAATTCCACAGTGGAATTGAGATGCCTTGAGATGTCTTCAGTCCGTTAACAAGCATTCCCTAAGATTTCTCTATGGGTCAGGCCTGAGCAGAGCACTCAGTGGAGGTCACCAGGCACGGATAGATGACCCCTGGTTGGGAATTGGTAGAGGGGATTCTTGCTCAGCCCCAGGTTAGACTAGATGGACCTAGGGGTCCCTCCGACCTGAGATTCTGGGATGTACTATGTGTGTGCAAGGACGAAGGGAACACCTCCATCTCTGAGGTCACAGAGCCACAGGAGCGTCCCAGCCAAAAGGCCACACTCAGGGACTTCAGCATTTTTGCTTGGAAATGTTAAATGATGCTGATCGAATTATTCTTTGGAAACCTTGATCTCCCCGTCCCCTCTCCCTCTCCCCTTGGCTCAGATATGCCCATTTATGCACATGTTGAGACTTCTCCATTAAAATGTAAGCCAAGACTCTGTGTATGTGTGTGTACGTATGTCCGTGCTCCAGTGCTCAGCACAACCCCTGACACATAGTAAGTGCTTAATAAATGCTGATTGATTAATTGAAAAGATGACGGATATGTTAAGCCCGATGGCTTCCCGATCGTCCACTGGGGAACGTGACGGGCGGGAAAGGCCTGGCTTGCCCTCCCTCTACTTCCTGCCCTTCTGCAGCACAGAAGACGACCCATTAGGGAGTCAGCTGGCTGGATTCTCTGGGGGCTAAGGCTAACAGCCTTAGCCAGCCTTGCAACTTCAGTCCATACATTCATTTCTTCCCTCCCTGTAATGAAAACTCTGGGCATTAAGAGGAGGAGGAGAAGCACGTCAGGGAAGAGGATGGCTGAGGATCCAGAGGGAGAGTCCACAAGAGGCAGGGAGAGATGGGAGTGACTGGGGAGAGTGATGCAGAAGAACAATTAGAAAACAAAGAGAAGGGCATCGACAAAACATGAAAAAACTACGCAGAAGAGAGCAAGCACAGATAATGAGGGCAGTGCTGGTACTATCATGCCAAATGTCATATGTCCCGAGAAGAAACCAAACACGCGTGTAGTAGAGAGTCTTGGCTCAGTCCTTTCACGCTAAACTTAGCACAGACTTTAGAAAACCCAAGGGACACATGACAGACAATCACGGTTCCCTATACACATGACATTTTCTATTCTTTGTCTACGGGAAGGTTCATGTTGATTGTCATTTGCTAAGATCATAATAGAAAAAAGAAAGTTTATTATAAAACAATTTGAAAAGATACCCACAAAACATGCCAAGGATTCATGTAACCCTATTGTGGCTCTGTGGCATGCTGCCTATGTGACTTTGAGCAGACCATGTAGCCTCTCTGGACCTCAGTTTCCATATCTATAAATTAAGAGGGTTGAAGGTCCTTCCCAGATCTCATTTCTATGACTTTACGCTCCTATGCCCAGACTCAGGTATGGCCTGCGCTCTAGGGCGTCCAAGGCTCTCTCCAGCTCTGAGAGTCTGTGAAGAGGAAACGAGTCCCCACCAAGAGTGTACACAGTAGGCGGGTGATAAGTGTGGCTGGACTAACTGATGGAATGAGGGAGGTGACAGTCCCCCTGCCCTGGGCCCTGGGCAGACTCCCCTCTAGAGCACGGCATGGAGTTGTAGGAATGGCACTGATAAGCTGTAGGAGCCTGGGAGGATGGCTACTAGACTGGTGAGGGAACCGGACGCCATGTCACATGAGGGAGGACAGCTGAATCACGGCAGTGAGCTCCAATTATTTGAAGGTTGCTCATGTAGACGAGGGACGAGGCTTGTTCTCATTCACTTGTGTGAAGGAAAGAATGGCACTAGGAGAAATGGATGGATATTCCTCAGCTGTGAAAAGAGGGGATTGTACCCAATGGTCTCCAAGGCCCCTTCCAGGTGAACTCTATGATAGTGGGATCTTGTAGGAGGCTGATTTCAGCTCTGTGTGAGGAGAAGGTTGTCAACCAGCATTTATTAGGCACTTAGCACTGGGTCATCCACTGGGGATGCCAAGAAAGGCATTAAGGGTCCTGTCCTCAAGGAGCTTACACTCTGACAGGGAGACAGCATGAAAGAACCAGGCAGATACAAGTGATAGAAAGAGTCGATGGAGGCAACCATGGAGGGCAAGTGGGGCGAGCTCCAGCAGGAGACAGTGGCCTCCCCATCAATGGAGCTCACTGGGCAGATGCCAAAGAGGGGATTCTTCCTCAGGTCCCTGTGTGGCTCAGTGTGACGTCACCCCCTGAATTCCCACCTCTCTTTCAGAGGAGAGAGTCCTTGGGTATGACTACAGAGCAGACTGTGTAGATGGGAGCAACAGGAGATAAAGGCTGCCGGGTGAGGGCAGCATCAGACTGTGGGGGCCTTGAAGGCCAGGCAAGATGTCTGAGCAGAGGAGTGAAATGACTGATATTTGCACAGCGCTCGGCATAGTGCCTTATTTTATGTGTCAGCCTGTGGTCTGACCAATCAATTAATTAATCAGCAAATGTTTAATAAGGAAGGACCTGCTATTTGCCAGGAGATTGGTAGCTGGGTGACACCATAATGTGCAAAGCAAAGGGCCTGGCGTCAGGAAGATTCATTTTCCTGAGTTCAAATCTGGCCTTAAACATTTACTAGCAGTGTGACCCTGGGCAAGTCACTTCACCCTACTTGCCTCAGTTTCCTCACATGTAAAATGAGCTGGAGAAGAAAATGGCAAATCACTCCAGTAGCTTTGCCAAGAAAACCCCAAAGAGGGTTATGAAGAGTCAGACGTGACTAAAACAACTGAGCAACAATAATATTATGCCAGGAACTCTTCTGGGTGCCAGGGATACACAGACAGACACAAAACAAGTCCTGACCTCCAAGAGCTTACATTCTAAGGGGTAGACAACAAGCCGTTTTTTGGTCAAGGCCAACTCACTGACTAGTTTGCCTAAGACAAGGATATTTTCATGGACCTCCACCTCTAACCCTCATCCCCTACCCTACCTCTTTCCTTATTAAAATTTATACATTATTTCATTCTGTAATTAGTAATGTTACATATATATTTATTAGTACACATGTTTATATTCTATAATATTTCCTTATTTCTCAGGAAAGGGTCTACGCCTGTGACTTACAGCTTAGCATCAAGTAAAGTCACAGGAACATAAGATTCAGAGTTGGAGGGATCTCAGAGCTCTGCAGCTGAGGATGCAGAGGATTCAGGAGCTTGTCTCAGATCACCCTGGTGGCAGAGGCAGGATGCAAACCCAGGTCTTCTGACCCTAAATCCTGCATTCTTTCCATTACACCACCCTGCCGGTGTAGCTTCCCCCTGAGGTATTCTCCTGAAGCCTCTTTCTAAGGTACTTGGCCTAGTTCTCCAAGGGCCGTTCTGACTCTAAATGCCAGTGGAATGACTGTCTAATTGTGAAATGACTGTCATCCACCCCATGGGTGGGGTCAAAACCACCCCCTTCGGCTTTGGTGGCTTCACTAGGCTGCAGACAGATGTCTTTTGAATTGAATCAAACAATCAGAACTGAGCTGAATAGGGCCTGTACACCTCCTTGAATCAATCAAAGCCACTTTGTGAGAAAAGCCCTACACAGTCTGTACGAAAGAGAGAGGCTAACTCAGAGTGAGAGATAAAGAGATTCTGAGCACAACGAGCACGGGACCAAAGGAAAGCCTGGGCGGAAGCAGAGGAGGGCTACCTCAAGTAGAGGCGTGGGTTTGTGGTTCAGAAACACAAGCAGCCGAGATGAAAGAGTGTCTTAGAAAAGCTCTGGGAACTCAAGCGGGGGTTTAATTTTGTTTGTACCAATGTGTGATAGGGCAGCTCAGAGGCAGACCACAGAGGGAGAATGTAGGATTGGCCTTGGGAGGCGTGGGACAGAATCCCAAGATGGGGTCGGCTTTCCCCAAAACGTTCTCAGTGCCTGACTACCCACAGAAACCATAACATGAGCCACTGCTTTGTTATCCAAATGTTCCTGCAAAGGAGGCTGGGGGTTAACTGGAGACAGATGGGAAAGCCCAACCTCTGTCCATGTGTTAGGAATTCTTCCTGACTGAGGGCTCGGGGCAGGTGGCTGAACGTAGCCTTTGTCATCCCTGAAGCTAAAGAGATGGGAACCAAGTGGACTTGTTGTTGTTTTTGAGTCCTCTCTGACTCTGTGACCCCATTGGAGGTTTTCCTGACAAAGACACTGGCATGGTTTGACATTTCCTTCTCTAGCTCATATTACAGATGAGGAAACTGAGGCAAACAGGGTGAAGTGGACCTTAAAGGCCATTATATTCTGCCTCACCCCTCCCCAACTTATTGCAAAAGAAGGTCACAAATGGAATTTCAAACCCTGAGAATAACAGGCTGTAGATAACCTGGGGGGGGGGGGACTGACACCTTCCTGTGGCCCCAGAAATCTGCTTTTAAGAATTGCTCCCCTGATGGCTGATGTTGCCATGGCAACTTGAGTCTCCTGCCTTCCCATTTTGTCATGCCAACCACCCACCGGGGTCCCTAAGCACTTGCAGGAGACTGGGCCAAAGCCCGAGAGAAGCCAGCAGAGACTCAAACACACCAGATGAAGAAGACCAAGAGGAGTGTTAGGCAGAGCCTTCCACAAGGGATGAGTCAATGGGCAGGAAACACATGTGCCCCAGGGCCCTTTCCCAGATCCTCTGTAAGAGTTTCTATGGAGGGGTCTGTCATTCCACAAGCTCTCACGCTTCCTTAGACAACTGCACACCAAGGTGGCCACGTAAGCTTTCTCTTCTCCCTTCCCCCTCTCATCCAAACCCTGTGATGTCATCCTTGACTCTCACCTCCTTTTCCCAGGCTCTGACCAAGAGGTGGTCCTTCTCCTTGCCCAGGACAACCCCTCTCCATGTGCTCTGGATCCCACCCCTTCCTGTCCCCCTCAGAAACTGCCTCTCTCCCAGCTTCCCCACTGCCTTCAAATACATCCAAATCCCCATCCTTAAAAAAAAAAAGGTTAGACCTGCTCATCTCCTCAAACTCCATCCCATGTTGCTTTTCTAGCAAAACTCTCAGGAAAGGGGTTTTACACTCACTGCCTCCACTCCTCCTCTCACTCATTCTGCAGGCCTTTGCGATATGACTTCCAGCTTCAAGACCCAACTGAAACTGCTCTCTCCAAAGTTACCAGTGCTCTCTTAGTTGCCTAATCTGATGGTGCTTTTTTAGTTTTTGCTTTTCTTGACCTCTCTGATGACCGGTAGGTGGCTAGGTGGTTCAGTGTATACAGTGCTGGGTCTGGAGTCAGGAGGACCTGAGTTCAAATCCAGCCTCAGACATATAACAACCACTAGCTGTGTGACTCTGGGCAAGTCACTTAACCCCAATTGCCTCTCAAAAAAAAACAAAGACAAGGTTCAAGCAGTACTTTCTACAAGAAGCCTTTCTAGCTTCCTGATTCTCTCAACTGCCAGTGCCCCCTGCCCCAAACTACCTTTGATTTACCTATTCTCTTTCTATTTAGTATATACAAATAGACAGATTTTTGTTTTTTATATCTGTATATGTTTATTATACATATTTATAAATGCTATATATATATGTTTATTATTATTCTGTATATATACACTTATATAGACCTATGTGCTTATCTATGTACATGATATACACACATATATACTATGCAATATCTACATATATGGCTTTTATGTAGATATTAGATATAACAGATAACTCTGTTCTCTCCTCCACTGGAATGGAACCTTCTTGAGGATCAGGACTGGTCCACTTCAGTCTCTGGATCCCCAGCACTTGGCACGGTGCCTGGCACATAGTTGCCATATAATAAATACTGGCTGAATAACTGACTGAACTCCCTTGCACTTACATATACGTAATAGATTGTGGATATAAGTTGTCTGAAAGTAAGGACTGATTCACTTTTGTCTTTGTATTCCCAGTGCCTACCACGGCTCCTCACATAGTAGGGTCTTCAGAAATGCTTACTGACTGGCTTACTATGTGATCCATCAGCAGCTGCCTCTAGAGCATCAGGGAAAATTCATTAGAAGCATCTTCCTAAAGAGAAAATGTAAATCTATTTCTCTTTTAGTCTTATTGGCTTTCCCCCTTGTAGTGGGGTCAGAGATGGCGTCCTCATTGGCATCTAGCATTGGTTTGGGCACTCTGCCTTTCCGGGAAAGGGTCCCTGGGTACAGTCTGTAAAGTTGAGTGGAGTGCCCCCCGCAGCCCTCTGGAGCCAGCTGGCATGTCCCTTTCCCCAAAGGCCAATCCTACATTCTCCCTCTGTGGTCTGCCTCTGAGCTGCCCTATCACACATTGGTACAAACAAAGTTAAACCCCCGCTTGAGTTACCAGAGCTTTTCTAAGACACTCTTTCATCTTGGCTGCTTGTGCTGACAGAGAAAACCACCAGGGAGAGCCACGTCTGGCCGAGCCACAGCATGGCAAGGCCCCTCCCTGCCCCAAGAAGAAAGTGGCCAAGGAGGCCCTCGTTTCACTTTGAATTCCTAGACCTTTCCCCAGAAGACTCAGAAGGCAGAAATGCTCATTTTCATCAGCAGGACATTCCAGCTGCTGGGTTTGACATCTGGGGTTATGAATTTCACATGCCCAACGGAACCTCCCTTAAAAACAAAAAAAACAAAGCCAGGAGAAGCCGGAGCCAAGGCTGTTGGTTGGGAAATTGCTAGAAAAAGAGCACGTTTGTGGTTCAGAAACACAATTACACATGCCAGTTTCCAGCTTTCCACTGTAGAGGAAAATTCCCCCTGAGCTGCCCCAATCCCCAGCTCCTTCCACAATACATGCTACCAATAGACCATGGCTCTTTCCAGCAGGACTTTGTACAAATGAGCGTCCATCTGACTGCGGGAGGTCGGAGCCTAAATTCTCGCTCTTCATCGTTGGGGACCGGTGGATGGGCCATTTGCAAGATGTCACCCCTGTGACGTCTCCTGGCTGAAAGTTAGCTTGACTCTCTGCGGCAGCTACAAATGCACCCTTAACGAAGCCCCGCATATGCGCATTAATCTGCAATCCAGCCTAATGGCAGCTTGAAATCAGCCCTAATGGATGTGACAGTAGGGAGTCTCAGCATCCCAGGATGGCAAGCTGTCAGCCCTCCAGCGGCCTGGGCACTAGCCTGGGGCGGCTCTGCACTTCCCAGTCCCACGAGGAGATGTTGACGAAGACAATGATAATACTGGCCACTGTTAACGCGCTCTAGGGTTTCCCTATGTTGTCTCAGTGGATTCTCACAGCACTCCTCTGGGCCTAGGTCACATAGACACATTATTATTATTATAACCATTTTATAGATGAGGCTCGGACACGACCACAGAAGAGTACAGACCTACCTAGAACGGAAAGGCCTTTGAAGCCACTGAATCCAGCCCCTCCTTTGGGATGAGGAACTTAGGGTTGGAGGGGGGAAGTGAGTTGTTTGCCCAGGGTCACACAGGGAAGTAGCAAGAATAAGGATTCAGAGCCAGTTCCTCTGACCCCCAATCCAGCCCCGTCTCCTTTGTGCCCCAGTGCTGCACAAGAAGAGAAGGGGGGGCGTAGCTAGATGGCGCAGTGGATCGAGCACCGGCCCTGGAGTCAGGAGGTCCTGAGTTCAAATCCAGCCTCAGACACATAACACTCACTAGCTGTGTGACTCTGGGCAAGTCACTTAACCCCAATTGCCTCACAAAAAAAAACAAAAACGAAAACAAAGAAGAGAAGGTGG
The DNA here is from genome assembly GCF_900497805.2 of Vombatus ursinus. Lineage (NCBI taxonomy): Eukaryota > Metazoa > Chordata > Mammalia > Diprotodontia > Vombatidae > Vombatus > Vombatus ursinus. The sequence goes on from NW_020951131.1 coordinate 3,435,570, forward strand.
GTCCGGACTGTGGAAGGAGCCACTGGATTCATCCAGTGAGATGTGCTTTGGAGGCTATAAGCTGACGCGTTATATATCAAAATTCAGGAAATAACTCATCAGTAATAAAAGAAAAGGGATGAGAAGACAAAGACAAATGGGAGTTTGATTTTTTTTTTACAAGACCCCTTCCAGTAAGCATCATAGACTCAGGTGAACCCAAGGACGGCTGCCTCCATCCAGGCCAATGTCCTACCAAGAACAGTCAGTAAGGCTAACATGGAAGACCCCAACTCCTCCTGATCCTCAGAGTTCCAGTATTAGGCAGAGAAGTTCAACAACCATGTCTGGTCAGGTTTGGTGGAATAAACCTAAGTCTACAGCTGGGAACCGAGAGGAGCTCGACGAGGGAGCTGGGGTGGGGGTGGGGGGCAGAGAGGGGCTGGGGACTTCTGCAGTCACCCTGCCATCTTACATCTACAATGCCCCACACTGGTGCAGACTAAGGTCCCTCTCTGCCTTAGCCTTAGGAGGTGAGCTTCGTTAACTACCATGGCCAAAAATGTCAGCATAATAATAAAAGCTAAGGTTTATATAGTACTTACTATGTGCCAAGCACTGTGCTAAACACTTTACAACTATTATCTCATTTGATCCTTAACAACAACCCGGGGAGGGAGGTGCTGTTATCATCTCTATTTTACAGATGAGGAAACTGAGGTAAACAGAGGTTAAGTGGCTTGCCCAGAGTCACACTGCTAGTACATGCTTTCCTTCTTTTAATTATTTCCTATTTATCCTGTACATAGCTTCTTTTGTATAAGTTTGTTTGCCTGTTATCTCCCCATTAGAATATATGCTCCTTGAGGGGTGCCCAGCACATAGTACGCACTTAGTAAATCTTGACCGACTGAAGCATTGGAGGCTAGATTTGAACTCAGGTCTTCCTGACTCCAAGCCCACCATTCTATCTACTGGACCACTTAGATGCCATGCAACAAAGAATTCAATGAAGCGTAGGTTACGTGCAGTGCCACCAATTTCATTCACAAAACAAATCTCATTAAAATCCCTCGTAATGAGCCGTCCACTAGGAACCTCAACTAAACTGGTCCACTGAAGGCAGACACCCAGTTCATCATGGAGCTTTGACTGGGGGTTTTTCCCCTTGACAGGACCTGACTGAGTTTGTCCTGGGCTGGCCCAGCCCAGGGTCACCTTCATGCCATGATGAGGTACCAGAAGAAGAATTCAGTAGAACTGAACATTATCCCTAACAAAAACAAATCCCAGCCCATGTGACCGAAATTCTTCAGATAACCCAGGTGAAAAGAACCTCACCATCTACCCACAAAACCGGCCCAAAAGGTGAAGTATCTCTTTTTTTTTTAAATGCTATTTTATCCAGCCTAGTTACCGAGTTTCCACTTGACCTTGGGGTTTTAAGGAGAAACAAGGGTGGCAGAGCTTAGCCACTGTTTACACAGCAAGTCCACAGAGGGTGAGAGAAGAGGATTAAGGGCGTCACTTAATGTTGTTAGAGAAAATTTCCCTTCCAACTGGGAAAACCAGCATGAATCACACTGAACAATGTGAGGCCTGCAAAGTGTTTTCTGAAGCCTGGAGAGGTGGACACAGGTTTCTGTCGCTTGCCTGAACTGGGACGGCTTCTTAAAGGATTGTTTGCCACGGCCGGTAAATCACCTTGGAACCATCTAGAAAACCAATTTAGTGAGTTCCGTGAATCAGACTTTCCAGTCCATTGTTAAAAATACCACCTCCCTTATATGCCTCTTTCCTTCTCCAACTCCAGCTAATTTACCAGCGATCCGACTGGCTGGAGGCCAGTGCTTGAGGCAAGACTCAGTCCCAGCTGCTCCCGGAGCGGGCATCCTGTGAGAGTCATGCTTCCTCAAACATGGGCAGCAAGAGTGCAAAACAAATTCTCAATTTCCTGGGAAACTGACATTCGGGGGGGCACACGCAGCTCTCTGGCGCCACCTTGTGAATGCCTGGATCCAGCAGGGTGCGCCTCGACCCTAGCAAGGCAGAGAAGGTACAGACAGGAGTCTGGAGAGAGACAGAGAGATAGACAGACACATACAGAAATACACACATATGTATATATTTGTATATTTATATGCATATATGTATACACACACACATATATATACACATATATAAATAAATTGACATGATTCATAGATAAGTGGTTCTTGCACCTCTCGGGAGCAGTCTAAATCTAGAACCTTTATTTATAGATTCAAGTTGATTAGCACACCCTGAGAATTCTAGACCCCCTACACATCCACGCAGCTGCCATCTCTAAGTCAAGAAAACGGGGGGATTCAATAATTAAGTTAACTTGAAGGTGTAGCTTGGGATGCCTGAGGTTGGAAGCATTCTCAATCAACTCCTTTCTAAAAGCTAATTTATTAACCACTAACATAAAGATTCAAATAAGCAAAATTTCAACTCTATCATAAACTATGTACAAGGAAAGTTAAAAAAAAAAGAATGCGTCTACTCACTTAAAGATAACAGCAATAGTATCTTATTCGGTTCTAAGTCTCCTCTGAATTGTTTTCTTTTATGTACATTGAAGGATTTGTTGTTATTATATTATATGTGTGCACATATAGTCAGTATATAATTTTTTTCACTCAATATCACTTCAGTCTTTCTATATTTGTCACTTCTTACAGAACTATAATATTCCATCGTGCTCACATACTACGATTTGTTGAGGCGTTCCCCAGTCACAAAGTTTATAACTAGAAAGGGCTTAGAAGTCATAGGAGCATAGATTTTGAGGTCATTTTACAGAGAAGAAACTGAGGTTGTCTTGAGGGAAGGGGTCACCCAGGCTTCCACAGATAAGTGTTCAATGGAGCTAAAATGTGAATCCAAGTTCTCGGATTCCAAATCTGAGGCTCTCCCCCTAGGCTACGCCAGGCTGCTCTTTGCAGATCACCCGGTCCAATCCACTCACTTTGCAATTGAGGAGAAGGTCCAAAGGGGGAAAGGCCCACGGCCAGGGTCGGAGCTGAGACCAGCATTCCTACTAAGCCCGTTTATCATCCTCCCAGACCAAGCTGCATAAAACCAGGGACTGCGCCATACCTATGCTTGGTCTCTTCCCCAGGGCCTCCCACCTGGCTCTGCATACAGCAGGGGCTGCATAAATGCTGGCTGGAGGGTGATGTTTCTTCCCATCCCTCAGCTCCCGGGGCTGCTGTGGTTCTGGCCACATCATACACGTGGCTTCCCAAAAGCTTCCTCTGAGCTGCTAACCACATCAGGTTCACTTCTTTCTGCTCTCCCCCCACCCTCCCAATATTCCAGATGATGGCCAAACATCCGATGGAGAAGGGAAGTAAAAGAAGGCCAGGAGATAAAAAATGAGACCTTGGAAAAGCTCCTGTGAAAGTGGACATGTGATAAAACCGAGGAAGGAAAGATGAATCCAGAGAGCAGGGAGTGGGGGCTGTTGTACACATCTGCCCCAGACCCCTGAGAGTCACCCCCGACCTCCACCGTCCTCCTTGTCCTCCAGTCAGCTGTGCCTGGACCCTCAGGAACAGCCTTGTAGCCTCATTCCTGATCTGCTCCCCTCACCAAATTGCCATGATTCCTTCACGCTGTCTTCCCCATTAGAATGTAAGCCCCTCAAGGGCAGGGAACTGCTCAATTTCTCACCCCCAGCACCTGGTGCAGTGCCAGGCACATGGTAGGTATTTAGAGACGGCTGTCGACTGGGGACTCTGCTTCTTCTCATGCTCTGCCCACGCTTCACCAGCTGCCATTAAGGGAGAAATGGGAGGGCTCGAGGGGCCGTGAATAAAACTAGTTCAAGGTCAATATAGGGAAGGACACAGCTACTTCCTGTTTCGAAAGAGGAAAAAGAAGAATTCTGAAAATCTCTCTCAGTGTTTTGTGACGACACGGAAGATTTTAAGACTGTTGCCTACACATCTGCTCCTTTTTTATGTAACAGTAGCCTAGCACAAGAGGGTGTGTCGATCAGTGCAGACAGCAGGTCTCCCCAGGAAGACTTGGGTTCCAATCCTGCCTCTCACACATACTGATTGGGTAAGCCATTTAAAGTCTCAGTGCTGAAGGTGACTCTCTAAGACTCTAACTGGCACAGAAGGTGCCAATCTACATGGATCGCTACAGGGAATTTCCTCACCTGGGAAGTCCCTACAAAGAAACAGCAAGTCCAGTACTTATCCTTAATAGTTTAAAATAAGTGTTTAAATCTATTTTATGTAATCTCATTTGATTCTCAGGCAAACTTGAGGAGGACAGTAATAGAAACGTTTTTGTCCCCATTTGATACATGAGGAAACTGAGGCAGAGTGACTTGCCCAAGGTTACACGACTAGTAAGTCATCTTGAACTCTGGTCATTAAGGCAGCTCAGTCCCCCATGCTCCCCCCTTCCCCTCCCCACTCCTTCCAGTAAATCTTTGTGAACACCCAAGCCTCTCTCCAGCCTGGGTGTGCCCAAGCATTCCCCTTTCTAATGGAGCTAAAATAGGCCAGGCAGTTTTGTTTACCAGGCAACGAAGTGATTCACTCTTCGTTACTGATAAGGCTGAACCCCAGCCGAGCCAGCCCTAGGCATTCCCTGACCGCACAAGTAGGTGCTGAGGCTGGTGATAGTGAGTGACCTGACCCTGGTTAAACATCCACGTCCCTCATCAGCAAATCGGGGCAAATCTGGCAGTGTCAGAGGTCAGGCCTTCATGGCGTCACTGTTCTGTGGTTTGGCCTTCCGAGAGGATCGATGACTTCACCGTGACTCATGGTCATAAGTGAGGCACAAAGTACCGGCCTCCCTCTTTCCTCCAATCATCCAAGTCCAGCGGCAGGGCAAAAGTCGGGACGCAGCGGATGACCCTGGCACCGTCCATGGCGGACCAAGCTCCATGCGCCTGCGTCTGTGTCTGCCACTTGCACGGCCATTGGAACAAACCGTTCTCATCTGCCCGTTCCACTGGGGGAGGTCTTCACGTGCTTGGGTAGATGTCCCTAACTCACCGACGGGCTGGAGGCCCCTCGGATACCCTCAATATGGTTTGGCCTATCTGCCGAGACAGTTTACAGGGTGTGGCCGCTGTGCAGGCAACAGCTTCATGGAGCCCCAGGTGAGGGTGGGTGAAGGTGGACGCCATGGGGGATGAGCAGCCCTCACCCCAGAGGGGCTTAGCCTCCATTATGTGGAGTGCATACCAGCTCTCAGATCTTCTCTAGCTCGCATCTGGAAGCTGCCTTTGTTCAATAAACTAATCAATCCAACAACTTTCCTTAACACCTAGCAGAGTATGTGCCATGAGGATGGCCTGAGTTCAAATCCTGTCTGACACTTCTTAGCTGGGGGACGGTGGGCAAGTCACTTCACTGTCTTGCCCTAAATTTCCTCATCTGTAAAATGGGGATGAGAATAATAGCATCTCCTTCACAGTGTAGGTTATCGTAAGGAAGGATCTAATGAGCGAGGGGCTGGACGATGCTTGGAAACCTTAAAAAGACAGAGAGACGAGAGCTTTTATTATGAGCGCTGGTGCCAGACCTGTGCTGGACACTAAGGTTACAGAACAGAAGGGAAGAATCATATTCTATCAAGGGAAGCAAAGTTCACGTTCCAAGGCAGATGCCAAGCAAAGAAAAGGTAACCTGGAGAAGGAGATGGGGTTAGGCACGAGCAGCCTGGGGCCAGCCATGAAGGAAACCAGAGCTTGTGAGGGGCTGAGGTGAGGAGAAACGGCATTCTAGGCATGAGACACAGCCAGTACAAAAACAAGGAGGTGGGAGATAGAGTCTCCTATATGAGGAACTGTAAAAAAAAAAAGTCAGTTTGACCGGACCACAGAGCACAGTGAGGCAGGGGGACGTATTTGGCAAGGCTGGAAAGGTAAGAAGGGGCCAGATGGCAAAGAGCTTGAGTCGGTCATGGATGCTGGAGGTAATTAATAGGGCATCAATGATGAGCATTGAGAGGGTAGCGGTTGGGGTTCTGGGGCTCAGGGTTGGGCTCGCCACCTTAATAAAAATCATCCCAGCTCAGCTTGCCAAAGCACTCTCCTGGTAGGACCTCATCTGACACTCAGTAACCACCCTGTGAGTCTGGGACCTTCCATGACTTATCAATCCGTCAACATTTATTAAGCACCTACTGTGCCCCAGTGCTAAGTACTGTACTATGGCACTGTGCTAAGCACTGGGGATACACAGAGGCAAAAGAGAGTCCCTGCCCTTAGGAGCTCACAGTCTAACAGGGAGACAATGTGCAAATAAACAGACACCAAGTGAGCTCCGTAAGGATAAAAAGGAGATGCTTAACAGAGGGAAGGCTTCCTGGAGAAGGTGGGATTTAGCTGGGACCTAAAGGACATACATGGTCAAAATACTTTAAAAAAAACCTCACAGGCTCCAGGTTAAGACCCTGCCTTTGAGCTCTCTGTCAATGTGAATTATACCCATGATCATGACCAGGACTGTCACTTTGGGCGCATTCTCCTCATCTTCGTTCGATAGTGTGCAGGTAGAAACAGGTCAAGGGCATGGAGCGGAGCTGATGTGATTCCATGTCGATGTTCTGCTGACGATTACACAGAGGAACGAAATGACTGCTTCTCTGTACCTGGACAACAGCACTGGGAAGCAGGCCGGCCTTTGGCGAGCTTGAGAGCATCCTCGGGACAACTCCAGAGGCAGATGGGAAGATGGGGATGACACACATCTTGGCCTGCTCCTTGGTTTTAATGATTAATAACTTCATAATTATAATTACGTAACACTCATGATTTAAAGTGTCAGGTGTACTTCGTGGGCTGTACCTGGCTTTGGGTCCTGTCTCTGCTACTTATTTACTACCTAACTCTGGCCAAGGTACTCTCTGGGCCTCACTTTCCCCACCTGTAAAAAGAAGTTAGATTGTATAATAACTGCTGGTGGCTAGACTGCTTGAGATGGTTTACAAAGTGCTTTTCATAAATTACCTTACTTGACATTCACTATGGCCTTTGAGGTAGGAAAGGAAATACTATCACACCAAATTGACATAGGTGGAAACTGAGGCACATGCAGGTATAAGGACCTGCCTCTGGCCACAGATCTCCTGGTTTTCCTCCTGCATTCTCTCTCTTTCCTGGCTTTTCATGACATGACCTAGCTGACCACTCCTTCTCCATCTTCACTGCTCATTCATCTTCCACGTCCCCCTAACGCTGAGTGTTCCCCACGGCTCTGACCTGGGCCCCCTTTTCTACGTTCTCTCTTGGTGACCTCATCAGCTCCCATGTATTTGTTTCTCATCCCTTTACCGATGACTCTCAGCTCTGTATGTCCACTTGCCTACTGGACACTTCAAACTGGATTTCTTAGAGGCATCTCAAAAACCCCTACGTACCCAGGGTCACACAGCTGCTGGCAACCCTGGGCCTGAAACCCAAGTGTCCCGACTCATCATCCCTGTGACGTCCCTAATGAGAACATCCCTCCCTCAACGCCACTCTCACATTTAGAGACTGCCCAGCTAGTTCTCTTTCCAACCTCAGTGTTTAGCACAGTGCCTGGCACATGGTAAGCAGTGAACAAATGATTTCATTCATTCTTTCATGCCTGGTCTTATCCTCTTTCCAATAGACCAAGTCAACATTCTGCCAAATACCCCCTTCTCTAGGTTGACTAAACGGGAGAGGGGAGGGAGGCTTGATTATTTTTTTCTACCTAAATTTTCCCTTCTGTCATGTTCTACAGCAGCTGTTTCTTTGTCTCCATGATTTATTTACCAAGAACCCCTGCCCCCTTCCCTTTTAAATTTGACCTCTGGTCTCAGAGAACATCTTTTTCATTCTCTCTCTCTCTCTCTCTCTCTCTTTCTCTCTCTCTCTCTCCCCCCCTCCCCCCTCCCTCCCCCTCTCTCTCTGGCCTCTGCATGCCTTCAATGTAAGGGGTTGTCTGAGGCCACCCAATGTGTCGAGGGGAGGACGAATGGCTCCTTGAAGCCAACAGGAAGAGCCGTGAATCAGGACGCTTCTGTAAACTGCGGAGACCAGGAACAGCATGATTGTTTAAATGAGTTTCCATCATGGGCTGTGTTAAAATTCATCTAAACTGCGTCCATCTGGACTAAGCTGGACTTGGAGGCACTGGTTCAGTGTTTCGCAGGGAAACCTGCTTTTTCTCTTCTGTTACTTTTCTGCTGGCCAGTCTCCCCCTGTCCAGGCCCTCTCCGATGCCCAGAGCATATCCGTGTGCTCACAATGGGAAGCACTGAGGTCTGAGGGAAAGAGCTTTGGATTTGAAGTCAAAGGACCACAGCTCAAACCCAAGCTCTTCAACTTGGCCCTGGTCAAGTCACCTAATCTCCTTTGACCCTTCCAAGAACGGATGATGATTCTGGGGAGAAAGCGGAATGTTTTTGGGTTGCCACCAAACACACCTGATGACAATCAGCTGCTCACTCAGAGAAAACCCTGGAGGAAACAGAGCCTGCACTCTAAAGGGTCTGCTTTATGGACGGCTGGCCTTTTTGTTCTCCTATATTGTAATCTTCTTTACCATTACCTAGGACCCACCAAACCCCTGCTTCATGGCATGCCGAGCACACGCTCAATTTCCCAAATGCTTTTCCTGGTAATAGTGGGAGCAATGATTTCCAGATGGAAGAAGATGACAATTGATCAGTCCCCCAGACCCCAGAGTTCACACAGATATTTCCAATTGTGTTACATCAGAACCAAAATTAAAAACTTTTCTCATACAACATTCCACATTTCTAGGACAGCCCAACATTGCATCATGTACCCTGGTCTGTCAAAACTTCACTACCTGGCAAGAGTCTATTCAGAGAAGCAAGATGAAAAGAAATTCCAAGCGATTTTATATTTAGACAAGATTTTCTTTCCTGCTCAACCAAATTCTCCAGCAGATGGATGACCTGGCTACCACACACTTCCGAGATCTGTTATAAACAAAGCAGATGCTCTGGGGACATGCTCCAAGCACATGTTGTGTACATCAGGGGGAGAGGAGCAGGCGGAAAGGAGGGAGGAGGAGGGAGGGAAGGAGGAGGGGGAGGGAGGAAGAGGAGAAAGGGGAGGAAGAAGAGGAGGAGGGGAGGAGGGGGAAGGAGAGGAAGAGGAGAAAGGGGAGGAAGGGGAGGAGGGGGAAGGAGAGGAAGAGGAGAAAGGGGAGGGGCCCAATCCCTGGCCTCAGGAGCCACCTGCGGGATTTATACTTGGCTCCCACATGACATGCTCTCATGAGCACCATGCTGTCCAACATAAAAGGCCCATTTGTCTTACGTTAGAATCACCACATCATACTCCCCAACCATGAGGTAGGATAGATTTTTTTAAAATTCCTCATTCCACAGAAGAAGGCACAGTGTGGTACAAACCAGAAGACCCAGATTCTGCCCGCGGTCCTCGCCATCCCACCTGTCGGGCCCCTTTCCTCCATCCCTCTCACCTCTCATGCCTCTCTGCCTATGCTAGGACCCTACACCGCTGGCCTGCCCTGGGGCCCTCACACATCTCCCTCCCTCGCCCATTGTACACACTGTCCCCTAGGCTTGTGACGCTCCCCCTCTTTAGCCCCCTCTTATTTTCCCCACCTTCTTTCCAGGCTCAGCTGGAGGTGCCACCTTCTGCAGGAGGCCTATCCCAATCCCCCCAACTGCTAGTGACTTCCCTTAGAGACCCATGTCCCCCTACACTGTATGTGGTGTGTCTGCACCTAATCTGTGACAGCTTGTCTCCCTCAACAGACTGTTTCCCCTTGAGGGCAGGGAACGCGTTTTTACCTTTCTCTGTATCCCTACATAACACAGAGCCTGGCACATAGTAGGCACTTAACAGATAGGTGTTGACTGCCTCATTGACTGAGTGACTTTACGCAAATCTCTCAGAGTTAGTTTCCTCATCTTTAAAATGGGGATAATCATTTATATGATATTCATGAGAAAATGGAGGGCACAGGGCTTTGAAAATAACCAAGTAAACTACAAACTTTAATGGGATTTTAATGGGGAGATTGGAGAAAGGGAGTATTTTTCTCCCAAGGCCAGCTGTGTACTAGTCTCTCAGACTTCCTTCACCAAAAATGTGGCCAGTTAGGAAGGAAAAAGATGCCCACCAGACCAGGCGTTGGAGGAGGAGCGTGGGGACCTGCCACTAGCCAGCTGTGGGGCCTGGGCCCTGCACGCCCTTTACCAAGAGGGAGCTTCACCACTTTTGTGTGCTGGACCCCTTTGGCAGAAAGGGGACCCCTCCTCAGAATCAAGTTTTTAAAAGCATAAAATAAAATACAGAGGCTGATCAAGGAGAACAGCTGAATTGAATTACAGTTAGTAAAATATTTAAAAAACAAGTTCATGGTCCCCTGTAAAGAGCCCTGGGTGCCTCCCCAATGTGGGCCCTATAGCTCCCCTCCGAGGACCTATAGCTATAATCCCATGATCTGGTAGATTGTGGATTTAAATCTCGATGTGTCCCAACCCCCAGAAAAAACCTCAAATTATTTTATTGAAATTTTCAATAATCAATTTCTTCTAGGTTTTTTTTTAATGCCATACACCATCTTTTTCTTCTTTCAGAGAGGAGTGGGCCAGGAGGCCTTCCAGACATGACATGCCCATAATTCTGTCAATATCACCCCAACACCCCAAACCGTACTCAGATCTCCAAAGCCCACTCCTCCTCTCCAGCCACAGCCTCCAGCCCCGGATAACTGAAATCAGGTTTGGACAAGGGTCGAACTTGTCCTTGGGGAGGACGCGAGCATTACCTGGACAAACAGGTAACTCACTGTCAAACAAGGGGGCCATGAGATGGCCTCAGAGGTCCCTTCCAGCCCTCAAACCATGATACTACAAATACAGAGTTGGCTGGTCCTGAAGGCTGCCTGGCGCTAAGGCTCCCTCCAGTGGCAGTGACCAAGAGGTGCCACTTCAACAGTTAGGAAAAAGTAGGGTTCACGATGGTGATTCCCAAGTCCAGCCTCCCTCTCCTGGTGCCTATCTGCCTGTCCAGGTGAGGGCCCTGGGAGGTCAGGGAAGTGGGAAGGAGGTTGCTCAGAAAAGAAGTTAAAAAAAGAAAATGAACAGAGAAATAGAGAAGGGAAGATGAAAGGGAAAAGAAAAAGAAAAGATGAATGGGTAAAGAAACTGGAAAGGACGAAGATGACGCCGGATCTAAAAATCCCATTTGGAGAATCTCGGTGAGAAGGGACCCTAGAGAAGTTCTGGTGCAGCCATCTCGTGGATAAACAGACAAAAGGGAATCTATCTGTTCCAGGTCTGTTTCCCATCCACAGAGAAGAGCAGGTGAGTGGCGAAGAAATGGTCAGAAGCGTGGGGGGCAAGTCACCACTCCAACTGAGAGTTTGTAGAAAAAGAAGGAAACCAAGGCAGAGTCTGACGGGCCCCTAGAACGAGGAGGGCAAAGGGTTTAGGGCTCCATGGGCCACCCAAGAGTCTGTGGAGAGATTTCACGGGGTCTGAGAACCTGGACTGGAAAAGCATTCTATCTTAATTTCAATATAATTGGTTTCCTTTGTGAGCCTATGTATTTTAGTTTAAATGGTTAAGCCTATTATACTGAGAAAGGGTCCCCAGGCTTCACCAGACACTGCTGGGGGAGGGGGGGTGGTCCAAGACACAGTCTAAAGGAAGGATAGGTCCCAGGGACTAAACTCCTACAGGTGAAGCCGTGGGGAGGGAGACTGAAATCTCAGGAATGAAATTCTGAAGACACCAAAAGAAGGCATTCTGATGGAAGAAAAGAGGGGATGTCTGAAGAGACCAATCTGGGTGCACAGGAAACTCAACACCCACCTTAAGATCATATTTTTTTTTGTTTTATAACGCTTTGATTTTTGCTTCTATTAATAAAATAATGAAAGTGACTATGCTAGCTGAAACCTGGCAACAACCGCCCCTGCCCACCTTCAATGCCAAACCAGGAAACAATTGTGAATGGGAGAGCATGCTTCTGTGACAGCCCATCTCCGCCCCCCTCCATTTAATAGTATTTCAGTTTTTCCTATTACATGAAAGATAGTGCTTAACATTCGTTTCTGTAAGATTTTGAGTCCCAAATTTTTTCCCTTCCCTCTCCCCAAGATAGCAAGCAATCTGACATACCACCTTAAGATTTTAAAAAGATACAGACATGAGATGGAAGGAAGCCAAGAGTATTCAAGCTAAGCATAAATAAGAGTGGCAAGGAGAACTAGGGATGAGCAAAAGGGCGTGTGTAAGTGTGCATGAGTGTATAAGTGTGTGTCTAAGTCTGTGTGTGCGTATAAACTTGTATTAGGGACAAGAGGGGGATCGAAAGGAGTGGAGAGGACCAGGGGAGGCCGGCAGCTCTGGCTCTGGAGAGGACAGGATGGAGTAAACGGCCACAAGCAGAAGTTTCTATTCTGCTTATCTTCACAGCGACAAGAAAGCCCTCCATGGGGAATTGATAACTGAATGGGGGGAGGGGAAGTTCCGAGGTCAGAAAAGGGGATGTGACCCCCTCGGCAGGTCAGAGAGGGAAGAATGGAAGGAAAAGGTGAAGTGCGGCCCGAGCTTCTCCCTGCAGAGGAAGGCGCTGCGCGTCGGAGGAAGCACCTGCTTCTCCTCCGAGGGCCCCAGCAGGTGAGAGGTTCTCTGGGGAGTGCCTCCCTGCGCAGGGACACTGAGGCAGCAACGCGCCGGGTTTCCAGATCCAAGACCTATCGATGCCGGCGACCGATCAAGAAACACCGATGGAGTACCTACTATGTGCGAGACACTGCGCTAAGCGCTGAAGAAGAGAAAAGCGAGCTCCTTCCCTCCAGGAGCTTACAGCTAATGACAAGCAACCACCGAGGGTGGGGGAGATGCCCAGGGCTGGTCTGTGAGATGGGCACAATAATGGCACCTCCCAATGAGAGGACAGAGTCGAGGGCTTTGCAAACCTTAAGCACTACACAGCTATTAGAATTATTAAGACCCCACTCAAATCCCAGCTTCTGCCTGGGGCCTCACCTGGGAGATTTACCCTCCATTTACACCGTATTTATCTAGTGTGGAGCTCAAACAACTCGCCCACCCTCTTTGTGCCTCAGTTTCCTCTCCTGTAAAACGGGAGGGATGGGCTCAATTTCCACTTAAAGTCCCTTCCGACTGCACCTGTGATCCTGGGAAACTTCTGAAGTCCCTCCTTGGGGAGATGGTTAGTGAACAGGGAGAAGAGGAGGGAGTGATGAGAAGGGCCAGCTCAGACTAACTAGCCACACGTCCTCTTCGGACCAGGGCGCTAAACAAGGCCATCGGGGGCTGCCGGCAGGGATGGCTTAACCTGCACGCTAGCCAGGCGTCCCACAGGCGTCCCGCGAGAGAGCGTCTCCCATTCCGGGCGTGTAGCATCACGCTGGGTGAAGAACCCGAGTGGCTCTGAATGGGGAGGTGGGTAGGTGGTCTCCAGTGGAGGGGCCCAGGGCTCGGTGCTCAGCCCAATCCCCCTCCAGGCACTTTCCAGATTCGTTACTCCTTCCTCCCTTTCACTGAAGCCTACACGCTCTTGCTCATGTAGCATCCTTCTCCCCTCTCTGAGCCTTTGCACAGGCGAGCCCCCTGGCTGGGAACGTCCTCCCTCCCCACCTCTGCCTAGAGGAACCCTGGGTCTTTCCAAAGCTTTCCCTTGAGGCCCTTTTTGGATCCCCACCCCCATTGCCAGAAGCACCAGCAGCTGGAATGTGGTGGATGGAGGGACCCAGGAAGAGGAGGGCCAGTGTGGCCTCTGACGCCTTCTGACCACAGGACTCCTAGAACGCTTTTTCACTTCCCGGTGCTCTCAGAGGCTACAAGTTGGAATGAGGGTGGTGACCTGCTTTGGTAGGCAAGAATTTCCTCACTTGGGAGTTCCCTCTATCAATGAAAGTGCACATGCAGTCTATCTATACTGTGTATATACTTACTGTATACTCCCTGATAGAACGTTTTGGTTTTGGACAGATAGTGCTAGCGCTAGCCTCATATGTAGCCTGGCATACATTCGGTGCCTAATAAATGCATGATTAAATGATAGTGCCATACCCAGCAGGTAGTATCAATACCATTGAATTATCTTCATAAAAACCCTCCAGCCTCCTTTTGAGGAGCCCCTCAAACCCAGGACACCTGGTGCTGAGTTGTGGCTTCATTTACCCACGCCAAAAACACTCATTAAACACCTGCTGTGTACCAGACACTGTACTAAGTGCTGATGGAGACTTAGAAATGTGGGTGCCCAGGACACTGGGTGAGAATCAGCCAAATGTCCTAGTTAGAATGTTCTAGATCAAGTTCCCAACAAAGCCCCAAGACCTTTGGGACTGCTTCGTCTCAGTATCCTAAGTGCCTAAGACACATTTGGTGCTTAAATAATAATAACAATAATAATAGCTAATACCTCTACAGCACTTTGAGGTTTGCAAATATTATCTCATCTGATCCTCACAATAACCCTGGAAGGCAGTTGCTATTATCCCCATTGTACAGATGAGGAAACTAAGACGGTGAAAGTTTAAGTGACTTGCCCAGGGTCACACAAGCTTGAACGAATCTGAAGCAGGATCTGAACTCGGGTCTTCCTGACCACAGGCCCAACACTCTAGCCAATGTGCCACCAGTTGTCTATTGATGAGTGTGACTGAACTGATGGGCTCCACTGACATTGCCTTCAAGAACCCAGGGTCACAGACACCCTCTAATGAGGTGGTGCCTTTCATTTGTATCATCAATAATGTATATCCACAACCTCATGGCAAACCCATGACATGGTCATTATATAAAATAACAATCATTGCTATTATTTTTGGTAATAGTAATTATTATTATTATTATTATAATGACAGGAGCTAACACTGGGTGAGAATCCCCTCACAGGGACTCAGTTTCCCAAGAGGAATAATCCTTTCTTGAAAAGCCCTGATTTGTACAGTTTTAACACCACGTTTTATACCTCACAAGGGTTTGTTTTCCTTCTCATCCCAGGGACTAGATTAGCTCTCCCTGATTATTTTTTGATGAAACACCTTAGAGGATTAGAAAACCCTCCTCCAAACATGTTTTTGTTTAATAATCGGAAAGAGAATGAGTCAGAAGGAGCAGCCATGAGCAGCCGGAGCATCCACTTGGGATATCCTGGCTTGTCCATGTCAGAATTTCCATGACACGGGCCTATTTTCAGGGCCTCACATGCTTGTCTGGGAGAACAGCTTCTGACCTGAAACTCGGCTCCTCGGGCCCGAGCTGGGCTGTGTGAGCTAGGGAGAGTTTGTCTTAACTAACTCAGAACGTGGGCGCTTCCCGGCCTCCTTTGTCCCTGCGCGGCCTCCTCTGAGCTGGGCTTCACATCCTCTGGGCCTGGACACCTCTGGCTGTTTGGTGAGCCCAGTGGACCCCTCCTCAGAATACTGTTTTTAAATTCATAAAATAAAACATAGAATTCCAAAGGAAAACAGTTCTACTGAAAGAATTATCAAATTGTTTTAAAAACAAATTCATGAACTTAAGGTTAAGAACCTCTGATTTATGGGCACGCATGGACAAGATACACACAGGATGAGAAGGACCAGGGGACTGCAATTAGCACCAGTGGAAGGAGTCAGATCACACCCTCTACAAAGGAGGAAGGGAATAAGCATTTATTAAGGGCCTACTATGTGCCATGCACTGTGCAAAGAGCTTTATAAATATGAACTCATTTGATCCCAGGGGGTAAGTGTTTCATCACTATTCTCTCAGGCAGACAGAAGTGAAGTGACCTGCCTAGAGTCACATATGTCTGAGGTCCAATCTGAGCTTGGGTTTTTCTAAGTCTGGGCCCAGTGCTCTTATCCCCTGAGACACCTGATCCTCAAAGCCACGTTCAATAGTTCAACAGACTGTAAGTTCCTCGAGGGCAGGGAATGTTCTCGTGTCTGTGTGAGCCTGGTCACTAGCAGAGTGCATGGTACACAGCAGGTGCTTCTGAAGGCTGGCTGAATCAATGCATGCAGCTGGTGGGGAGCCTCCATGGTCCTTCACTGACCTGTCCCCAAAGTCTTTCATTAGGTGATGTTAGGACAAAAGACGCCCACAAAAATCTATTTTTAAAAAAGGAAGACACGGGCCAAGGGCAGAACGCACATGGGGAATTCTTCCTGGGAAATAGCCCAGGAGCACGAAGGGCAGAGACAAGGCTGGCCCAGGAGCCATGCCGAGAAATGAGCGTTCACGAGCTCCACCTCTACCCATTGAGGACTGGCAGGGTGACCCTGGGTCAGTGCTTTCCCCACTCTGGGATCCCGTTTTTGAGCTGTAGAATCAAGGCAGCAGCCGAAGTGATCCCTCAGGTCTCTCCCGTCGGGCTGGAGGACGCAGACGTGCTCTAAGTGCTGAGAGCTCTGCCCCGCCACCATTTCGGCACATTCCACCTCCGGGCCAGGGAGCAGAAGGCCGCTTGCCCCAGCAAGGCATGGCAAGAAGGTGAACTTGGGGGAAGGGCTCCCAGGGTCATTATTACTCATCTTTGGTAGATCCACAATTACACCAGAGAATCTAGACCCTTCACCCATGCAGACGGCAACCTCCCAGGTCTTGTCCTGGTCAGTTTTCATCCATGTTTCCCCATAAATCCTCCCTAGAAGACATGTGCAACTACGTGGAGCCCTCCTTCCTGTTCTTTGAGCCTTCCAGGGTCCCGGTCTAGTCCCTGGGCTCTGTTGCACATTCTGGACGTGTGACCAGCCCGCCGACCGCCCCCACTGTCAGCAAGGCCTGAGCTCCTGTCCATTCTCACTATGGATCCGACCATCCCTCTTCCAGTTTGGGGTCATTATAATCCCCGTGATGATAACGCAGTAAGGCTAGCGAATATCGGTATTTTGCTTTTAGAGTTTGTAAAGCTCTGTGCACATTCAACATCAACCCTGGCTGCTATTCCTATCATTCTAGTTATCATTATTAGTGCATCTGATGTCAGAGGTCCAGTGACAGCTGCTATGAGGCAGAGGCAGACGCTTAATGGCGGTCCAACTCCAGTGACCAGAAATGGCAGCTCTTGGTCCTGGACACAGGCTGTGAAACACATTCTCTCGGCACAATTGGGCAACCCCAGCTCCAGATGCTGCAGACGCACGCTGCGGGAGGGGGCCACCGCCTCCGTCAGTCTGGCCCAGCTGTGTGCTTGTCTTAGGAGGCCGGGTCCACTTGCTGCGGTGAGGGGGAGTTAGTATCAGGAAATAACTGTTGTGTGAACAAGAGGCATCATCAATAAAGCAACCCCAAAGTCATCATTTGCAGCAAGAAAGGGTATGGGAGTTGGGGGAGGCCAGGAGTGAGGGGGAGTGAGTGGGGGAGGCCAGGTAAAATGGACAACCACGACTGAGGAGGAAAATCAGTGCTCCTCCCGCCCTTTCTCCTAATGTAAAAATAAGTATAGACAACTCCTGTTAGGCCTTGCCTACACCAGCTATACACTAGGTGCTCCACGGCGGCAGGATCGGGGTCCCAGCTGACCCAGATTTTGCGTCTGGAGCCCTCTTGACCACAAGGCATGCGGGGGGGGGGGGGGTTGTGGAGGGCACCACAGCCCCAGGAGATGGGTCTGGGGGTGGTGACTTGAGCAAACAGCGTTCAGTCCATCTTTTCTCTGCCATCATCCAGGCCTCAGGAACAAGGGACCACTCAGCTCGTGCCCACCCTTACAGAACACAGGCCTACCGACCAGGAGAGGGGAGCTGTTGGCCGTCACTGGCTGACCCAGAGGAGAAAACAGGAACTGAGTGAGCTGCCGAGGATACCAGAAAGGGGGTCCAGGGGAGTGTGAAAGGCATAAGCGAGGCTGGAGCCGGCACCCTGGCCCAACAGCACAAGATGGAGGACGAGACCAGAGCCTGTCAGGGCATGTGTGGGGCAGCCGGGCACAGCTAAGAGACGGCCCTGGAGGGGAGTCGGGAAGACCTGGTTTAAACTGTCTCTGGTACTTTCGCCCCGTCCGTCTCCACCTCCCGATCCCCCGCCTGCCCTCAGAAGGTATACCGTCGTCATCTTGTAGGGTCCTAGCTCTTCACGTCTTGTCTCCCCATCAGATGATGCGTTCCACAGGCACCGGGGCTGTTCCTCCCCTTCTTAATAGCCCCAGTGATAAGCATGGTGCTCAGCACATAAAGTGCTTCATAAATGTTTGTAGACTGACTCAATGACCAACTGGAGGCAAGTCATTTCACCTGAGTCTCAGTTTCCTCATCTATAAAATGGGGATAATAATAACACCTATAGAACTTATCTTACAGGCTTGTTGTGAGACTGGATGAATGAATGAATGAAAAAGCATTTATTAAGTACTTACTATGTGCCAAGTTGGCAGCTAGGTGGTGCAGTGAATAGAACATTGGGCCTGGATTCAGGAAGGCTCATCTTCCTGAGTTCAAATCTGGCCTCGGTCACTTACTAGCTGTGTGACCCTACATAAGTCACTTCACCCTGTTGGCCTCAGTTCTTCATCTGTAAAATGGGCTGCAGAAGCAAATGGCAGACTGTTTCAGTATCTCTGCCAAGAAAAGCCCAGATGAGGTCACAAAGGGTGGGACACAACCGAAATGATTCAACATCAAAAACAAATGTGCTAACAGCTAGGAATATGAATGTCAAAAGTAAGACAGTTTCCTCCTTCCAAGACAGTTCATGTCGGGGAGCAGGGGCCAGGGACCTCATGGGGCTGCTGAGGGGAACCACAAGGCAGTGACTGACAAAGGTCCTCTCCAGGCACGGTAGTGCTGACTTCCTTCCCACTCCTTCCCTTCTGATTATCTCAGCAGCCAGGCTTCCTGTTCACCTCACCCTAGACGTCCAAGTGGCTCAGACACCTTGGCTTTCGGGTCGCTTCTGCCTCGTGGCCCCAGGCTGGGATGGCCCTTCCCAGTCCCCGGGGGTTCTCCCGGTCGCTGGCACTCACTGGCCCTGCCCCACAAGCCCAACGAACACAGCTGGTACCTGAGAGCCAGAATTAGGACAGAGGACTCCTGAGCTCAATCCTGTGCTCTCTGTTCCCGTCAGAGCTGAGCCGCAGCCCCAAGTCCTGGCGGGCACCATGCCTTCCTCTTACCAGGTGCCCCATAGACATTTGTCAGTGATGTCATGTGAGTGGGCTATCAAAGGGCAGAGAATGCTTCCTGGGCCTGCCCTCTAGCATCTGCCAATCCACACCCCCCACAAGGATAACTGGAGAAAACCTTTATTAAGTACCACTGTATGCCAGGCACTGTGCTGGGAACACAAAAACAAGCAAAAAACCCCCCAAACCCAGACAGTCCCTGCCCTCAAGAAGCTGACATTCTAATAAGGGAAGAGGTGGGAAAAACTTAAGATACTCAGCCATGTGACAGTATGACAGATGCCTGTGGGACAGGTCCAGGGTATGGTCTTGGGGAAAGAAAAGGACAAGCAGGACTATGGGGTGATAGATTTAGAGTCAAAGAGGACCTAGGAAGCCAGTGAATTCAATCTCTTTATTTTACAGATGAGGAAACTGAGGCAGAGGGAACAGAAGGGATGTACCCAAGGACCTGGCATGCTCAATGCAAATGGCACTGGAATCCCACTCCTCTGCCCACAGCACCATCCTGCCATCTTTGCAAAGCATTTTCCATCACTTATCAGTTTCCCGTCCTCTGCTCATTAAGTATAGGCATCTGCCTTGGGGATCCTGTCAGCCCCAATGGGTTCAATGGTCCCCTCCAGTTAAGCTACAGTCTCTCCAAGCCCAAGGCCTACATCCCCAGGGAATACCCCCTCATCACGCCCCCACCCCATCCCTCCTCCGAGGGCATCACCACCCTCGCCCCAGCCCCTCAGGACGCATCTCGGATGCTTCCCTGCCCTTCTCCTCTCATATAGAATCAGGTGCCAAGTTCACATTTCTCCCGTCTTTCGATGTACACGGTGACTCCCTAACGAAAGCCTCAGCTTCTCCCACCTGGACATGTCATAGCCTGCTGCCAGGTTTCGCCTGCCAAACTGATACTCCCGAAGCAGGGCTCTAACCACGTCACCCCCTACTCAGCGGTCTCCAAGGGTTCCCCATGGCCTCTAGGATGACACACAAAACCCTCAGCCTGACACGAATGCTCCCCTACCTTTCTGGTCTCACTTCCGATGCTCCCTCCATGCCCTCTCTGTTCCAGACCCCTGTGCATAGCAGCCCACCCCCCATCTTGGGCCCAGGCCCAGGCCCAGATGAATGCCTGCTTCCCTCAAGGCCGCCGCCTGCTGCCTTCAAGTTGTGGCTGCCCCATCCCTCCTAAAGTTACTCTGGATTTAATTTGCACATATCTTGTGTTCATTTGCCTGTATATACATTACTTTCCTCCCCCCCTCCTGTGGGAGTCCCCCTTCCCCTCCCCCACACACTCATGGGACTCCTTGAGGGCTGGGCCACTTCCATTTTTGTCACTGTATCTCCGATGCCTGGCATGTACCAGGGGCTTGATAAGTACTCCCTGAATGGAAACAAATGATTTAATTCTCACCACAACCCAGTGAGTGTGTCTAGGGAAGCATAATCATGCAAATTGGCATATGATAAAACACAAAAGTGAGCACCATAAAAAATAAGGAATGAATTGGGAGGAATTCTGGCTCTGGAGCCAGAGGAGGACCTGAGTTCAAATCCTGACTCTGCTAACTTCACATCCGGGTGAGCTGACTTACCTGGGTCACTTCATGTCTCTGGGTCTCAGTTCCCCTTGGCCCCCACTCCCCGGTCAATGCAGAAGAAATGGTGCCCACACCTTTGTCTGACTCATGTCCACCTGCTGCCTCCCAAGTCTGGGTGTCCCTTGAGGCCCTCTGCCCTGGCAGTCTCATCACCCCCCCAGGGGTTCAATGATTACCTCTAGGGGGCTGACTTCTAGCCAGAAACCTACGATCATTAAATAGAAGCTCAGAAAACTGGGAAACTGGGGTGTCCTGGAGCTAGTGCAGGAGCCCTCTGGGGGGAGGCGGGATTGAGCTGACCCTTTAGGGAGGGACGGCTCCCCCAGTACATTCGTTTCTTCCTCAAAGGCCAAAGAGTTCAGGCGAGGGGCTCCAGAACCAAAGACCCCCCAAAGACGCTCCAAGCAGGCGGAGCCGGTCCAACCACTATTCTACCAACTGCTCACGGAGACACCTGCGAAGGGGAACCCAAGATGGAGAGGGAGGACTCGAATTGTTGGAACCATGTCTTTATACCAGGCTTAAATCTGCCCTCTCTGCCAGGGCCAGACGGGCCAGCTCCAGTCCCTCTAGGACCACTACCAAGAGCTGAGCTCTCTGAGGTAGGTTCTGCACGCGTCCTTGTTCCCATTGTACAGATGGCGAAATGGAGGCTCAGAGTTTGGGAGGACACCCATCAGCTCCCACAAGGCCCTGAGGCCCTTCACGAAGCTGCATGGGGTCTACACAAGGGCAGCTCCTCCAGGCCATTGTCCTGTCTCGTGCTGACTGTATGTTCACCACTGTCAAAGTCTGAACCAGGGGAAGAGCCAGCTCTCAGGGTCTGGACCAGCTCGAATATGCCTTGGCTCGAGCACAAAAGGCCTGGCCTTCATCACACTGCGCCGGAAGGGGCCGTCCAGGACACGCCCCTCACTGCACAGAAAAGGACACCGAGGCCAAAGGGGCAAAGTGATCTCAGTAAGGTCACCCAAGGAGTAAAGGGCAGAGTCAGGATTTGAACCCAATCCTTCTCCCAGGAGACCCAATGCTTCTTCCTTATGTCACCGTGGACAAAGTCACTTAATCACTCGGTGCCTCCGTTTTTTCATCGATAGGATGAGAGCATTATTTGTGTGGCCTATGTCCCGACCTCTGGTGACCTGGAGGGCTGTCTCAATGGCAGTCTTTGATTTCTCATTTAAAGCAGTGCTTGTTACAGTATCTGCTTACAAATTCTCGTCCCCTGCTCTCCTCTCCCTGTGGTCCCACCTTCATACCCGCGTCCTATTGCTGTCCCCGGCACAGAGATCTGCTTGCGCCTCTTGTCCACACTGTGGCACCACTGGCCTTTCCAATCTTATCTCGGAGTCCCATCCTCTCTAGCCAAGCAGAACAAGTCACTGTCCCTGCATGGGTCCTGCTCACCCTCTCCCCTATTACTGGGAGGCCCAACCCCCATCCTTAACCATCCTTCAAAGTATAGCGCAAACACTGCTTAGGCCATGAAGATTTCTCCACCCTCCCAGTAAATAATAAACTCTCCCCTGTCAGACTTCCTCAAATACTTGACACTTACCATGTAATATGGGTATATGTCCACGACTTATTCCCCAAATAGACTATAAGCTCCATGAGGGGAAGGGCTGACTTTTATCTGTACCTTTCTTTCTTCCAGGGCCTCTCGGCTAGTCTTCGGCACACCTGATTTAATTCAACAACTATTAAGTAGATCATATACATACATATATATATATATACATATATACACACACACACATATATATATATATGGCATTGTGCTAAGCCTAGGAATAAAAGACAAATCAATAGTCTTTACTCTTACAGAGCTTACATTCTACAGGAGGGGACACATCTACACAGGAAAGTAAACACAAATGAACATAAAGTAAGTGTGAGAAGGAAAGAGCATTAACAAGCGTGCAAAGACACGGGGGCTGGAGATGACTGTTGGTTAGCGGCCAGTCAAACTGCAGCAATGAGTGAGTGAAAGGTAATAGTAGGAAATGAAGCTGGGAAGGTTAGCGGCGGTCAGACTGTGGCGAGATTTTGTATGCTATTCTAGAGGTGCCTGGGAGCCACTGACGATTTCTGAGCAGGGGAGGGACGGGTGTGTTAGGAATATCAATTTGACAACTGTGTGCGGGATCCACTTGGGAACTGGCATTGAAAATGGGGAGGGAGAGAGGAAAGTCATTCCATAAGTAAGTATTTTGGAATGAAACCTTCCACTAAATAAAAATACACAGGATTCTGGTCACAGACCTGTGCTTTTCTTTCATGGACATTCGGCTTTTCAGCTACAACATATGCATAAATGGACAGTTCGTACCTATATTCAATTATCACCCCCCCCCCAAAAAAAGCATCACCTGGAATGAGGCAAACTAGGAAGAGAATTTCTTTAATGTAAAACCCTATGGGTCAACAGCGTTATAGGAAGTAAAAGCCGGCCGTCTGAAAGCCCAATGCCTTGGGCGTTATCTGTTCCAATAGAGAAGATGTTCTGTTGCCACAGGGGAGCAGAAATAGAAGGGGAAATGACCCCACTCTCCTTAAGAGTGAGCTGTGATCCTGAGATATCCGGTGTAGAGGTCAGAGCCTTGCCACGTCCTTCTCCCCTTCGGTCCCCAATCCACCCTCCCCCTGGATTAGAGTTCTGCCCTTGGTGCCCAGCCTGAGCCCTGAGTAACTGAACCCAAGCATCTTTCATAAGCTGGGAATTACATAAACGTCTGGTAACCTGCCCAGTTGTCAGGACCGGCTGGAAAACTCCTCCTAGATTTTCACACTGAATTCAGCGATGGGGCAAATACAGCAACTGAGTCATGGCAGGGAACATGGGCGCCAGGAGGACAGTGGGGGTTCTCAGCGCATGAATCCTCCTACACTCTAAAGGGGCAGGGAGGGGAGAGAAGGTGGGGGAATGATTTTCCAAGCAAATTCCACTACTAGGCTCATAATCAAAGTTTTCCAACCTTCTCTAAATAAATAAGAAAAAATGAGCGGCTGCTCTGTGAAGCAATTTTCTTTTTCCATCAAGGACATGCTTGGAATTCTGATGGGGATGTTAGATGCGTCGGTGCCGGTACATGTGAGGAAGGCTCAAAGGACCACAGCTGGAGAGCTAGAAGGATCCTTGGCTCAGAGACCATCTTACAGATGTGGCAACTGAAACCCAGAGAAGCTAAGGGGTTTGCTTAATGTCTGAGGCAGGATTTGAACCCAGATCCTCTGGGCTCCAGGGCTAGTATTCTTTCTGTCGTCCCTCCCTAAATATGGAAGTAATACGGAAGACTGTGAAAGAGTTAAAAAATGAAGCCAGGGCAGAATGCACTGGTTCTGCGCCTGGTGATCCTCACCCCAGCAGGGGGCGCTGGGAGACCATGAGGGACCACAGGAGAGGGGCTGCAGAAGGCAAGCAGCCCACCCACTCCTTTCTTCCTTCCCTGGGAAAAAATGTGCAGGAGGGTCTGGACCCCCGCCCTGGGGGCCAGTGCCATCACAGACACATTGGTCACAACTCCCATTTATAAAGGGTTTTCCTCCCAACAGCTCTGTGAGGGAGAAGGGGCAAGTAGGCCTTCTATTTTACAGAGAGGGAAACTGAGGCCAGGAGGATGAAAGCACACAGCTACAGGGCCTGGCTATCAGGAAGCCCCCATCTCGCCCCGTCTACCTACACAGCTGGGAGAGCTTTCACTCCCCGCTTCAGTTCCTAAGGCCTCCCCAGCAGCAGGTCTGGGCCAAGAAGAGATGACTGACAAAATCGCCCTCCTCTCCTCCTCTGCAGAGAGGGGAGAGGCCTGGGGAAGCCCACGTACATCATGAGACTCAGGGATGTGCAGGGGGATTTTCTGCCGGGTTGCTGTCTGGGCAGGCAGAGGGACAGATCAAGACAGATGATATTGAGAAAAATTAAAAGAAAAAAAGGTCTCGACTAGGCTGGGGAAGACAGAGGCTGGCACCATACAAAAAGCCAGCCAGTTTTAGTCCCCAGTGCCTGGGATGCATCTGCAGTCGCCATGGCCCAAAGGGCCTCAGATGCCCTCTGCCCTGCAGAAACTTTAGAACGGGGTTCCTGAAGGGCTAATTACCAGGGTCGTGAAAAACCCCTGGCAACAGCTCCCGGGCACTGCTGACTTAGGGGAAAGTCTGAGCTGCCAGGTCACTGCCCCCACTGATTGCCCTGGTTCCCAGGCTTCCAAGCAGCTGCTGTGACTTGGCCACAGGGGCCCTCTAGCGGTGCGAACTCCCTCCTCCTGGTGGCTGGTCCTGGTGGCACCCAGAGGACACCTGGGGAGGTGGCCTTGGTTTCTGTGAAACACACACACACACACGCACACACACCCCACTTCTGTCTTCATTACTGTGATCACTGCTAAGAATTCGCCTTTTTTGGACTTTTTTTATCCCTAACTTCACAAACACCAAATAAAATGCGCATTTCCACACACAGAGCACAGCAGAAGGTAAGGATTATACTCGGAACATCCAGGCTCTATTCTGCTGAGTTTGCATTTCTATTGAATACGATATATTAAATATAATAAACTCAACAACTAACTTTCCAATCTGTTCTGCTTTATGTGAATCTTCTGGCCTTCTTTCTGTTCTCTTCTGGGCATTTTTAAACGGATGCTTCAAAGACTGTCTTTTTTTTTTTTTTTTAAAGGTACCCTATCTCTATCCCCTCCCCTCCTTCCCACCTATACCGCTGTGGGGAAAAATGGAAAAGAAAACAAAGAAAAATCTCTTCTAACAAACGTGCACAGCCTCCCACAGCACCCTCACCTTCTCAACGAAGCACTCTGCCTTCTCCTTCACCCCCAAGATGGAGGCCATTTGCCCCCAGTTCCCTCTACTTTCCTCACCTCACATCCCTCAGACAACCTTCCCCACTCTCTCCTCCTTCACTCCATCCCATGAAGAGGCGGCCCTTCTCCTTGCTAAGGTTAACCTTCTCCCTGCACAAGCAATCCCATTCCAAAGCCAACCCTTCTACTTGCCCAAGTGACCCCTATTTCATCCTACTCCTCTAACAGTCGCCCTCTGTCATCCCGACTTTCACTTGTCTTCAGCTGCCAACAAACATGCCCGTGTCTCTCCCTCATTCCACAGAACCGTCCCTGCTGGCTATCATCTTATACCTCTCCTCCCTACTATGGCTAGAGTCCTTAGAAAGCCGCCTACGACTGGCATCTCCACTTCCTTTCCTCTCACTGTCTTCTCTGGAGTTTAACATCCGACTTCATCTACCAACTTGAAACTGTTCTCTCCAAAGTCACTAACAAAGCAGGGGTGGGAGGGGGCCTGGACGATGGAAGCCCCATCCTCAGAGCACCCCCAGCATGTTCTGCATGCTGGTGCCCATAGGGAGGAGTTTGGAGAAACTGCTTTTACCAAGGCATGACGGCATATTCCGGGAGGGCCCTGCTTCCAAAGCTGACGCCTCTTAACTGGTTCTGGTCTGATACTCTCCAGGTGAAGAGACAGCCCACTGATTGCCTGTGTGGCCAGAGGAGGGGGGGATGAGCACTCACCCAAAACAAGGGCCTGGCTCCTCCTCTGTCCTGCCTGGCTGTGTCTGGAGAGGAGCCATTATCATGCGGCCTCAGAGCTCACGGGCCCTGCTTTTGCTTCTGTCTCTGTAGAAGACTGCCCCCAAAGTCCAGGATCTGCAGTCCGTGCCAGGGTGGGCAGGAGGCCAGGCAGAGACGAGGTGGCCGACGAGGTCCAGAAGAGCAGGGCTGGACCCAGCCTCAATGGTGACAGCCGCAGACCCCCCCCATCCATCACCTAAGCTGGGGAAGTGAACTTGGTACAGACTCCTACGACTGCCTTCTGGGGGTCTGCCTGCCTCCTGTCTCCCCACTCCAGTCCACCCTCCACTCAGCCTCCACGCCGATCTTCCCAAGTGCGGACTCACTAAATTCCAATGGCTTTGCCTCTGTTACCTCCGGAATCAAATCTAAAATCCTCCATCTGGTATTTCAAGCCCTCCCCCACCTTGCTCCTTCCTCCCAGCTCAGGTCTGCTTACACCTTCCAATCCCCATGATCC
>NW_020951131.1:3462345-3464567 GCF_900497805.2 Vombatus ursinus
CACACACACACACACACACACACACACACACACACTCCAGCTGGTTAGCTCGTCCACACGATGAAGGGCTGGGGGCTTTGAGGCTCCCCGGAGGTTCTTCTGGGCGACACATCCATGCCCACGCATCTCTCTTCATGTGTGTAGAAAGCTCCGTGACCAGAAGACTTTGGCATCGACAGCTTAAGACAGCATGCATTCTGTCTGGAGGAAAGAGTACTCATGGCATACATCCTGGCTCCTGTGAGGAGCCCCATTTCTCGTCCATTTTCTCATAGACAGCTAAGGCGTGAATTGCTTTAGGCAGAGCAGAGATGGGAGACTGGAGAGGTATCAGAATGGCCTGCCAGATTTGGAGTCTTCCCAGCATGGGCATTCCTTCTGCCGGTGTGGATTGCAGCCCTCCTGCTCCCTCTCACCCGTGAGACTCTTCCTGAGTGTTCCCATTCATCTTCCCTGGGCATCTTCTGGGTGCCTGCAGCCTACCGTGTGCCAGGCACCATGCTAAGTTCTGGAGATGACGAAGAAAGGCAGAAGACAACCCCACTCTCCTGGAGCTCCCGACCTAACAGGGAGACCGCGTGTCAGTAACTGTACATAAAGATGCTTATGGAGGAGTCGGAAGGCGGTCTGAGAGGGGAGCCGGAAAAGGCCCTCGGTCCTCCAGACAGAACGAATGCTGTCCTAAGCTGTCGATGCCAAAGTCTCCTGGTCACAGAACGTTCTACACACATGAAGAGAGATGCGTGGGCATGGATGTGACGCCCGGAAGAGCTCAGGGGAGCCTCAAAGTCCCCAGCCCTTCATCGTGTGGATGAGAAAGAGCTCACTGCTAACCAGCTGGAGTGTGTGTGTGTGCGCTGTTGTATTTACCGATGTGTGTGCAATGTGTACACATACATATATGTACACACCCACATACAAGTGGCTTCCTAAAAGTCTTGATGCAGTTTTAAGCTTTGTGACCTTTTGGAGCATGTGTGTATACACATGCAACATGCACATGTGCATAGGGTGCATGTATGTGAGAATGTGTGCGTGCATGACGGTACAGGTGGAGGAGGCAGCCCCTACCCAGCTCCTGTAGAAGTTCTCAGTGACTCTGTCCCAGACACTCCCATCACTCCAAGTTGCACCCACCAGCAGCGGCCTGGTTTTCTCTCAGGCCCCTCCAGCCCCGATTTCCTCACTGCTCAGGTGCTCTCTTCTCCCCTTCCCAAGTGGCAGAAGGACATCAGAGAGAGGAGCGCGCTCGAGACTGGGACCGTCTCCACCGCCTGAATCTCTCAGACAAGTTCACCACGCCCTTGTCCTCATTTCACCTGTGTAAGGAGTAATTCCTGAGGCCTTTAGATGGTGATGGCCACGTTCACAGCCACCGAGCCGGGCGGGCCTCCCCTCGGCTCCTAATGCTTGGGTTTCTTATCTAAGTTCCTGGGGGGGAGGGTGGCATTCATTGTATTTATATCCCCGGAGCCTGGTACACAGGTGCTTAATAGATATCTGTTGGTGATTGATTTGTTGAACTGTCCAGTTCCTCAAACTAACTCAATTCGACAGAAATGCATAGCCACCTAGTACGTGCCAGGCCATCCCTGCACAAGGGTACAAAGGATTTTGGTTCTGAGGACAAAGGTTCAAATCTTCCATTAGCTGCTTACCCCCTGGAGGATGCAGGACAATCCCTTGACCTCCCTGGGCCTCAGTTTCCTCATTTATAAAAGAGGCTGTTGGGCTCAATGGCCTCCAACGTCCCTTCCAGCTCCGCACAGTGCCCAGCTGGCTCAGAGCTGGCCCAGCTGATGACATTCCTGGGCTGTGGGGATCGTGAGGAGTCACTGAGGGCAGCTTGCCTTCCCATGGGAGTCCTAGGGTGTTAGGCCGGGGTGGGGGTGGGGGACGGTGAAGGGAGGGGGCAGTGGCTTGGTTTCATTTAATTTATTTTATTTTGGGAAGCTGCGGCGGAACCTGGGCAACTTCTCTCTTGTTCCAGAGCTCAGAGACGCCCTGGCAAGTCTGCATCAGAAAGTTTCCCCTAAGCTTTCAAATGACTAAGTCGGGGGAGACTCAGCCCGGGGAATTTGTTGGACTTGTCTCGACGGTGCCAAACGCCCACTCGGGCAGGGGAAGGCTCCGCTGTCCCAGCCGCCGCAGCTCTTGGGCGTCCGAGCCCGATGTGCGCCCACAGCGAGCTCCCTCTGAAGGAGCAGCCTGGAGGGGCCCAG
>NW_020951131.1:3464967-3471667 GCF_900497805.2 Vombatus ursinus
CCCTCCTACATATAGACACACACATACACTCACACACAACCATACTCACACATACCTACCCACCCCCACACACTTACATTCGCCCATACACACACACTCACACACACACACTCATACACACACACAACCATACTCACACACACAGACAAAACCATACTCACACATATACACACAGTCACACACACACACACAACCATACCCACACACACACACACACACAACCATACCCCCCCCCCCACACACACACAACCACCCCCCCCCCCCACACACACACAGCCTGGGGGTTTTTCAGCCCTGCTCTGCCTTCCTCCCTTCTTCTCAGCCCCTGCCCCACTACAGGGTTCATCTGCTGTTCTTGGCACACCAGGATGGCACTGGAGAAAGCCCTGTTCTCGCTGTTGGGAGTCCTAAGACTGAATCCCAGCTACGACACCAGCTGTGGGTCCATGACTGTATTGCTTAGCCTCAGTTTTTCTCACCTGCAAAATGAAGACAATAACACTACCTCAAAAGACACAAGGAATCTGTTGTTGTTCAGTGGTATCTGACTCTGACCCCATTTGGGGTCTTGGCAAAGACACTGGAGTGGTTTGCCATTTCCTTCTCCAGGTTATTTTACAGATGAGGAAACTGAGGCAAGCAGGGTGAAGTGACTTGCCCAGGGTATCTTGCATCCTGTAGGACCTTCATAAATGCTTGTAGATCACTAGATTCCCTGCCTCCATGGGACCAGTGATCTTCCTGGATCACCAGTCATTCTTTCTTTACTTTGTCTGGGGAGACTGAGTCTTCCTTTCTCACCCAGGCTGGAAAGAAGTGGCCACTTCTGATAACACAAAAGCTTTTTCCATTTTCCCACCCGCCACAGGTGACCTTGTGCCCTCTGCTCGCCACAGTCGTGCTGAACTTTGTAGAGACCCCTGACCAGCTCAGTGCTGCGGCGCAGAACTCCTGAACTCACGGAATACAGCGGCCTCAGCCTCCCCTCCAAAAGGGAGCCCAGTGTGCCCCCACGCCGACTGAATTAGGCTGCTGCTCGTTCTTTTAAAAAGCAAGCCAGAAATGGAAATCCTATAAACTGCCGTTTACTTCCACGGGAAGCTTGAGAAAAGCCTTCCCTTCCCACACGGGTTGAATGGTGTGGCCAGACCTCAGACCTTGGATTCTGCACCAGGGCCGGGACTGGGGCTCCTAACAGCCCCGGGCATGGTCTGGCCAGGAAAGTGCAGAGTTGGCATCTGCCATGAAAAAGAACGGAAAAGACTTAGAAGAGTCGTGCTTTCGCAGGCTCCCCAAGCCTTTCCATTCTACTCCTCCCTGAATTCCAAAGCCAAACTTTCAGAAGCCAGATGTGACAACAGCCCCACACTCAGGCTGCTAACAACCACACACTCATGCTATGAGGGAGACGTCCGTGTCTCTACTCACTCGTTCATTCACAGGCCCAGCCCCAATCCCTTCCCTCTACAGAGAATCCCCCTGTCCTTGGTCACTGCTTCTCCTCCAGGTAAAACCATTATGTCTCACCAACTCTGCGCTGATGAGAGCCACTTGTAATAGGAAACATGGCCAAGGCTTGGCCACACCAACATGAGACCGTGTACGGTGTGTTACTGAAGACTGAACAGCCTTGGTGGCAGATGCCTTAACTTACCTTTCTTCCCTCATCCATCAAGGAAACCCTTTACTCCCCCACCCCATCAGACTGTCTCAGCATTTACCCCCCTCCTAAAAAACGATCACTTCTTGTAACCATCAGTGAAGGAGGAGATGGGGCAGAGGACTGGACCTGGATAGCCCAGGCGACAGCTAAAGCCAGACCAGGCCCAGGACGGGGGCACGTCAGCACAGAAGCGAGGTGAAGCTAGACACTACATGGGACTGGCACTGCTACCTGGCTTCAGGGATAGGCTGAAGGCCCGCAAAGGCTGGCCATTTCAGATGAGATTTTTAAAAAGGCTTTAGACTCAGGGCAATGGTGCGCTCTCTAGCACCCTGGACAGCTCCCTAGCATTCAGGGTCTTGGGTGCCTCCTAAGGCAGTCTTCCACACCTACTGTACTGATGCCTCCTTCCCTTTGGCCTCTTTGGTTGTTCAAAAAGCATCTCCTCTGTCATGCCATGCGTAGACTCAAGGCAGCTGGGGAATCACATTCTTCATGCCAGCCCTCCGGAGCAAGGGCCTCCGGTGTGCACAGAGGAAGAAGTCTACAAAGATGTTCATGTGCCCAGAGGGTGGAGGCGGCCTGACCGTCAGGAGGCCTGTCCTCTGGAAGCCGCTCTCCCTCCTGGGGCAAGGCCACCTGGACCTCAGGATTAGGAGCAATACTGGGAATAAGTATGTGGCGGGGTAGGAGGAATGGGGGAAGGGTGATTTCCTATCCAATTTCAGCACTACCACCCTCACTTTGCTCTGTAGAGGAGGTGTTCCAAATGAATAAACTTTCTATAAAAGGGAGACTCTACATGTCTCCAGAGAACCTGCTGAGCGTCTAGCCACCTCATGGTTTCTGTGGGAGTCCCTTGAGAACAGAGACCGCCTTTTGCCTTTCTTTGTATCCACAATGCTTGGCACAGTGCCTGGCACAAAGGGGCACCTCAAATGCTTGAGCTGACTGACCAATCCACATCCCTCTGGGTGACCCCCTACAGTCATTCCCTGGGTGGCCATGTCTAGCAACAGGAAAGAGCAGCTCTAGCTGCAGAGGACCTTCAGAATTAGAAGGGATCTCAGGTCACTGAGTCCAGGACCTTCATGTTACAGCTGAGGAAACAGGCCCTAAAAGGGGAAGTGACTTGCCCAAGCCAAGGTCACAGAGTTAGTAAGAACCAGCAGAACAGGATCTGAACCCAGGTCCTCTGACTCCAGTGTCTAAACCCTCCTAGGCAAAGTCTCACAGGCAGAACGGAACCTGCTCCCCGTGCCAGCCCAGGGGAGCGCAGGTGCGTATGGCACATCCCACGTTGTAGCCTCCGACATCACGTCATGACCACAGCCCCACGTCAGTTCCTTTGAACTACACATACTATGGCAGACGCCCACCCTAACGACGAGCCACCATCTTCTTCAAGGGCCACGAACCGGAGCTTTGGTTTGTGCTCCACCCACAAAGGCCATGAGTGTCATCCTTCCACACCCAACAAATACTATCAAATATATCAGACCATTGTCCACAGAACAGAGGATTCACCTTGACAGGCTGGAGGGCTCCCTCCCTAAACTGGCCTCACTTTGCATGACCACAGAAAGACTCATTTGTTATCATTTCTTCTGGCACCGCCCAGTCTTTGAAACCCAATCAGCTAAGCGCCTATGCTTCCCCATCCGGTCTGGGTGATTTAGGGGAGCTGCTGGGCCCCCAGAAGACATTTCTATGGGAGGCTGAGTAACCCGTAAGCATGCCCCCGGCTCAAGAGAGAAGGAATGCAATAAAAGAGACTGACCTGAACTTTCCTGTGCGCACCTGCAGCGCCCTTATCCCACAGCGCTGGGCCCCTCCGACGTCGCTCACAATATCATCTCCAATCATGATGGTCTGTCATGGCAATGAAATACACACAAGATGGATGTCAGGCACATTTTATTCAGACTCCACTTCATCTTCGCTGACATAATAAACAGCTTGATCTGATGTTTAATGCGGCCATAGTACAAATTAAACAAGATAATATTGTCATTGTATTGATTAAAAGTCACCCTACCTGCACTGTATTTCATGCGGCCCCTCTGCAGGGGAGGCCTCAGAGCGGTAAAAAGCCACGCCATTTGAAATCAATCAAAAGACGCCAAAGTGATTTGGCATCAGAAAAATGAATGGGGAAATGCAGCCGGTCCTGCATTTCTCGTCTGGAACATCTGCAGGGTTTTATTGGCTGCTAACGACCACACACTTACGCTCTTTCCCATCTCCCTGAGTTTCAGAACTTTTACAAAGGTTAAATGCGTTTCCTTAACCTTTCTGACCAACATTTTGAAAGGATTTTTGCCTTTAAACAGCAAAGGTATTGCTGATTAAAGGCAAAACTCCACACAGGCACGCACACACCCCACAGGAATGCAGAGCACGGAAGAAATAGAAAAATGCAAACTCATCCCAACCCAACAGATGACTTCTTGGAGCAAATTTTTTAAAGATTAAATTCCTGGAAAAGTTCATCAACAAATATCTACTAAGCACTTGTCACGTCCAAGACCCTGGTCTAGGTGCTGGGGCAACAGAGATAAAAAAACAACCCAGCCCCTGCTCTCAAGGAGCTAATGGGGAGACGATGTTGCTTCTGTGACCACCACAAGCCATTCACCCCTGGGCCTCAGTTTCCTCATCTGCAAAATGACAGGGCTGAACTAGAGGGCCTCTGGGGTCCCTGGTACCTCTTAATCAAAGGAAATGCAGACAGAGCACTCGAGGAAAATCTGGGGAGGGAGACAAGCCTCGAGCTGGGAAATCTGGGACAGCTTGAGAGAGGAGGGGGCCCCTGAGTCGGGGCTGGAAGAAAAGATCCTGGAGGTCACAGCAAGCTTTGTGAGCAGGGGGGAGACGGTGAGAGCCATACTTCAGGAAAATCCCATTGGCAGCTTTGGCCAGGGTGCACTGGAGGGAGGAGAGGCTCGAGGCAGGGAGACCTCGGGAAGGCTACGCCATTAGGAAGGGAAGAGGTGAGAGGCGAGGAGGGCCAGAGCTGGGGGCAGGGGGGGCTGGGGGAGTGGAGAGAAAAGGACGAACAGAACAAGGAATGTTTCAAAGCAGGATGAAGCTCATCTAAATATTCTCATGCATCTCTTCAGTCTTCCTACCCACCATTCCTTTGTTGTTCAGTCATTTCAGTCATGACCCCATTTGGGGTTTTCTTGGCAGAGAGACTGGAGTGGCTGGCCATTTCCTTCTCGAGCTCATTTTACAGATGAGGAAACTGAGGCCAACAGGGTGAAGTGACTTGCCCAGGGTCACACAGCTAGTAAGTGTCTGAGGTAAGGTTGGAACTCAGGAAGATGAATCTGCCTGACTCCAGGCCCTGTGCTCTGTCCACTATAGCGCCACCTAGCGGCCCCACTATTTCTTACAGTCCAGTCATATTCCATTTCATTTACATACCACAGGGTGTTCAGCCATTCCCCAAATGATGGGCATCTGCTTGGTTTCCAATCCTTTTCTATCGCAGAAAGTTCTGGTGCACACGGGACCCTTCTCTCTATCCCTGACCTCGTTGGAAGTGCATGCATCGTGGCAAGTCTCGAGGCCAAAGAGCAGTGACATTTTCATCACTTTCTGAGCTTAATTCCAAATCACTTCCCCAAATGCTTGGACCAATTCTTATTTGTACATAGCCGCTGCATGCCTGTCTACCCCATTCAATTGTAAGCTCCTTGAGGGCAGGTATTGGTTTTTGTTTTTCTTGTATCTAAGGCACAGTGCCTGGAACATAGCAGGTGCTTAATAAACGCTTGCTGACTTGAGTTGAGCAGGTGGGAATGAGGAGGGAAGGCAGCTCAGCCCTGGAGGGGCCAGCCTGGATACACAACAGGGGGAGAAGAAAGATGAGCTGAGCCTGAAAGGGAGTCACGGGCTGCAGAAGAGGCAGCCAACAGACTTGGAGGCAGAACAAACTGAGTGGAAATCTGCCTTTGAAACTTTCTAGCAACAGGACCCTGGGCAAGACGGTGGCCTCCCCCAGGCTTGTGGAGGATTAAATCAGATACTATGTGAAAAGCACTTTGCAAGGGCAGCTAGGTGGTGCTGTGGATAGAGCACTGGCCCTGGAGTCAGGAGGACCTGAGTTCAAATCCGGCCTCAGACACATAATACTCACTAGCTGTGTGACTCTGCACAAGTCACTTAACCCCAATTGCGTCACAAAAAAAAAAAAGCACTTTGCAAATTGTGGAGTGCCAGATAAAGGCTAACCATGAAAGGCATGCACAGGAGGCAACCAGCACAAAGGGACAGGAGGCTGGAGAGGAACTGTTATCCATGGGGCACAGCACATGGTCAGTTTGGCTAGAATGTGTGAGAGGAAGGAAGGTGTGATCAGCCTGCAAGGAGGGGCTGGAACCAGGCTGTGAAAGACTTCAGAGATGTCTGTATTCTATCCTACAGGCAACAGGAAGCCACTGACCCTTCTTGAGCAGAGAAATGACACACTTAGGCACCTCCGATGTGCTCCATCAATAAGAGTCTCTCTTGGACATGTTACAATCACCTAAGATTCCGTGAAAGAGAAAACAACAGGAATGACTGTTGTTGGCTTGGATTCAAGGACCCCTGATGGTCCACCTCAAGAGAGGCCTACTCTGACAGCCACAAGTTCCCCAAAGGCATCTGCCATTTTTATGGAGGATATCTAGAGCAGAGACCGAGTGGAAGAGGTATTTCAAAGGCTGGTGAGGACCCACAAATATGGTGGTTTTTGGAAGCCATTGTGCTGGATGACTCACCTCTAGAATCCTGAAAAGCCTTTAATGAGAACTATAATCCCTGCCAAGAGTCAAGAATTCAGCCTCACTCTCCACAAAGGAAGAACCAAGTACAGGGAAGAATCTCAATTTCTATCCAAAGCAACAACAAGGGTAAAGAAGGTAGGGAGACTTGGGAAGACTTTCATGAGCGAACAAACAATGGAATAAACAGAAACATCAGGGCAAGATGGCGGTTAACTGAACTCATCTCAAACCACAGCAAAACAAGATGGCGGCCGACTGAACT